>NC_138046.1:39776834-39779334 GCF_964194185.1 Rhinolophus hipposideros
AGTGCTCTGGCTAACGGTAGGGCAATGTGTACTGGTCGGCGACGGGCAATGATAGGCCTCGGACTAGAGTGAGCACTGGGCGTTGGTCTAGGGCCCGAGGTAGGGCTAGTGGGAGAGTTAGGCGTAGCGCTGTGGTAGGCAAATGGCAAGGGGTGGGTGTCGGGGTAAACCTCGGAGTAGACCTAAAACAAGGAGTGGGAGATGTGGCTAGGGGTAGGGATGGAGGTGGTCCTATGGGTAGGGGGAGCTGTAGGGCCAGGGGTAGGGGTAGGACCACAGGTAGTGCTAGGCGTAGGCCTAGGGCGATTGGTAGTGCTCGGGGTAACCTAACCCTAACCCTAACCCTAACCCTAACACCAACCCCAACACGAACCCTAACCCTAACCCTAACCCTAACACCAACCCTAAACCTAACCCTAACCCTAACCCTAACACCAACCCCAACCCGAACCCTAACCCTAACCCTAACCCTAACACCAACCCTAACCCTAACCCTAACACTAACCCTAACCCTAAACATAACCCTAACGCTAACCCTAACTCTAACCCTAACCCTCACCCCTAACCCTAACCCTAACCCTAACACCAACCCTAACCCTAACCATAACCCTAACCCTAACACCAACCCTAACCCTAACCCTAACCCTAAACCCTAACCCTAACCCTAACCCTAACCCTAACACCAACCCCAACCCGAACCCTAACCCAAACCCTAACCCTAACACTAACCCTAACCCTAACCCCTAACCCTAACCCTAACCCTAACCCTAACACCAACCCTAACCCTAACCCTAACCCTAAACCCTAACCCTAACCCTAACCCTAACCCTAACCCTAACACCTAACCCTAACCCTAACCCTAACTCTAACACCAACCCTAACCCAAAACCTAACCCTAACCCTAACACCAACCATAAACCTAACCCTAACCCTAACCCTAACACCAACCCTAACCCTAACCCTAACCCTAAACCCTAACCCTAACCCTACCCCTAACCCTAACCCTAACCCTAACCCTATAAAGGGCAAGGTGTACTGGTCAGCGACGGGCAAGTTCTAGGCCTCGGACTAGAGGGAGCCATGGGCGTTGGTCTAGGGCCCGAGCTAGGGCTAGTTGGAGCGGTAGGCGTAGCGCTGGGGTAGGCATAGGGCAAGGGGTGGGTGTCGAGGTAATCCTCGGAGTAGGCCTAGGGACAGGAGTGGGAGCTGTGGCTAGGGGTAGGGATGGGGGTTGGCCTATGGGTATGGGGAGCTGTAGGGCCAGGGGTAGTGGTAGGACCAGAGGTAGTGCTAGGCGTAGGCCTAGGGCGAGGGGTAGTGCTCGGAGTAACCTAACCTTTACCCTAACCCTAACACTAACCCCTAACCCTAACCCTAACCCTAACACCAACCCTAACCCTAACCCTAACCCTAACCCTAACACCAACCCCAACCCGAACCCTAACCCTAACCCTAACACCAACTCTAACCCTAACCCTAACCCTAACCCTAACCTTAACCCTAACCCTAAACCTAACCCTAACGCTAACCCTAACCCTAACACTAACCCTAACCCTAACCCCTAACCCTAACCCTAACCCTAACCCTAACAACAACCCTAACCCTAATTCTAACCCTAAACCCTAACCCTAACCCTAACCCTAACCCTAACCCTAACCCTAACCCTAACAACAACCCTAACGCTAAGCCTAACCCTAACCCTAACACCAACCCTAACCGTAACACTAACCTTAAACCCTAACCCTAACCCTAACCTTAACACTAACCCTAACACCAACCCTAACCCTAACCCTACCCTAACCCTAACACCAACCCCAAACCGAACCCTAACCCTAACCCTAACCCTAACACCAACCCTAACCCTAACCCTAACCCTAACCCTAACCCTAAACGTAACCCTAACGCTAACCCTAACCCTAACCCTAACCCTAACCCCTAACTCTAACTCTAACCCTAACCCTAACACCAACCCTAACCCTAACCCTAACCCCTGACCCTAACCCTAAACCTAACTCTAACCCTAACCCTAAACCTAACCCTAACGCTAACCCTAACCCTAACCCTAACCCTAACCCCTAACTCTAACCCTAACCCTAACCCTAACACCAAACCTAACCCTAACCATAACCCTAAGCCTAACACCAAACCTAACACTAACCCTAACCCTAACCCTAACCCTAACAGCAACCCTATACCTAACCCTAACCCTAACCCTAACACCAACCCCTACCCGAACCCTAACCCTAACCCTAACCCTAACACCAACCCTAACCCTAACCCTAACCCTAACACTAACCCTAACCCTAAACATAACCCTAACGCTAACCCTAACTCTAACCCTAACCCTCACCCCTAACCCTAACCCTAACCCTAACCCTAACACCAACCCTAACCCTAACCATAACCCTAACCCTAACACCAACCCTAACCCTAACCCTAACCCTAAACCCTAACCCTAACCCTAACCCTAACCCTAACACCAACCCCAACCCGAACCCTA
>NC_138046.1:39781834-39784334 GCF_964194185.1 Rhinolophus hipposideros
GGGTAGGGATGGTGGTGGGCCTATGGGTAGGGGGAGCTGTAGGGCCAGGGGTAGTGATAGGACCAGAGGTAGTGCTAGGCGTCGGCCTAGGGCGATGGGTCGTGCTCGGGGTAGGGTTAGATGAAGGGCTAGTGGTTGGCAGAGACCAACGAGCAGTGTTAGGGTTAGGGCTCATGTTAGGCCTAGGACGAGTGGGAGTGGTAGGGGTTAGCCGAGGGCTAGGGGTAGGTGTCACGGCAGGGCTCCGGGTAGTACTAGGACTCGGAACAGGTGTAGGGCTGGATTAGGGTGTGGTAAGGGTGGGTCCAGGGTGAATTCGTAGGACACGGGTTAGTGCTCTGGCTAACGGTAGGGCAAGGTGTACTGGTCGGCGACGGGCAATGATAGGCCTCGGACTAGAGTGAGCACTGGGCGTTGGTCTAGGGCCCGAGGTAGGGCTAGTGGGAGAGTTAGGCGTAGCGCTGTGGTAGGCAAATGGCAAGGGGTGGGTGTCGGGGTAAACCTCGGAGTAGACCTAAAACAAGGAGTGGGAGATGTGGCTAGGGGTAGGGATGGAGGTGGTCCTATGGGTAGGGGGAGCTGTAGGGCCAGGGGTAGGGGTAGGACCACAGGTAGTGCTAGGCGTAGGCCTAGGGCGATTGGTAGTGCTCGGGGTAACCTAACCCTAACCCTAACCCTAACCCTAACACCAACCCCAACACGAACCCTAACCCTAACCCTAACCCTAACACCAACCCTAAACCTAACCCTAACCCTAACCCTAACACCAACCCCAACCCGAACCCTAACCCTAACCCTAACCCTAACACCAACCCTAACCCTAACCCTAACACTAACCCTAACCCTAAACATAACCCTAACGCTAACCCTAACTCTAACCCTAACCCTCACCCCTAACCCTAACCCTAACCCTAACACCAACCCTAACCCTAACCATAACCCTAACCCTAACACCAACCCTAACCCTAACCCTAACCCTAAACCCTAACCCTAACCCTAACCCTAACCCTAACACCAACCCCAACCCGAACCCTAACCCTAACCCTAACCCTAACACTAACCCTAACCCTAACCCCTAACCCTAACCCTAACCCTAACCCTAACACCAACCCTAACCCTAACCCTAACCCTAAACCCTAACCCTAACCCTAACCCTAACCCTAACCCTAACACCTAACCCTAACACTAACCCTAACTCTAACACCAACCCTAACCCAAAACCTAACCCTAACCCTAACCCTAACACCAACCATAAACCTAACCCTAACCCTAACCCTAACACCAACCCTAACCCTAACCCTAACCCTAAACCCTAACCCTAACCCTACCCCTAACCCTAACCCTAACCCTAACCCTATAAAGGGCAAGGTGTACTGGTCAGCGACGGGCAAGTTCTAGGCCTCGGACTAGAGGGAGCCATGGGCGTTGGTCTAGGGCCCGAGCTAGGGCTAGTTGGAGCGGTAGGCGTAGCGCTGGGGTAGGCATAGGGCAAGGGGTGGGTGTCGAGGTAATCCTCGGAGTAGGCCTAGGGACAGGAGTGGGAGCTGTGGCTAGGGGTAGGGATGGGGGTTGGCCTATGGGTATGGGGAGCTGTAGGGCCAGGGGTAGTGGTAGGACCAGAGGTAGTGCTAGGCGTAGGCCTAGGGCGAGGGGTAGTGCTCGGAGTAACCTAACCTTTACCCTAACCCTAACACTAACCCCTAACCCTAACCCTAACCCTAACACCAACCCTAACCCTAACCCTAACCCTAACCCTAACACCAACCCCAACCCGAACCCTAACCCTAACCCTAACACCAACTCTAACCCTAACCCTAACCCTAACCCTAACCTTAACCCTAACCCTAAACCTAACCCTAACGCTAACCCTAACCCTAACACTAACCCTAACCCTAACCCCTAACCCTAACCCTAACCCTAACCCTAACAACAACCCTAACCCTAATTCTAACCCTAAACCCTAACCCTAACCCTAACCCTAACCCTAACCCTAACCCTAAACCTAACCCTAACCCTAACCCTAAACCTAACACCTAACCCTAACCCTAACCCTAACTCTAACACCAACCCTAACCCAAAACCTAACCATAACCCTAACCCTAACACCAACCATAAACCTAACCCTAACCCTAACCCTAACACCAACCCTAACCCTAAACCTAACCCTAAACCCTAACCCTAACCCTACCCCTAACCCTAACCCTATAAAGGGCAAGGTGTACTGGTCAGCGACGGGCAAGTTCTAGGCCTCGGACTAGAGGGAGCCATGGGCGTTGGTCTAGGTCCCGAGCTAGGGCTAGTTGGAGCGGTAGGCGTAGCGCTGGGGTAGGCATAGGGCAAGGGGTGGGTGTCGAGGTAATCCTCGGAGTAGGCCTAGGGACAGGAGTGGGAGCTGTGGCTAGGGGTAGGGATGGGGGTTGGCCTATGGGTATGGGGAGCTGTAGGGCCAGGGGTAGTGGTAGGACCAGAGGTAGTGCTAGGCGTAGGCCTAGGGCGAGGG
>NC_138046.1:39789334-39791834 GCF_964194185.1 Rhinolophus hipposideros
GTAGGACCAGAGGTAGTGCTAGGCGTAGGCCTAGGGCGAGGGGTAGTGCTCGGAGTAACCTAACCTTTACCCTAACCCTAACACTAACCCCTAACCCTAACCCTAACCCTAACACCAACCCTAAACCTAACCCTAACCCTAACCCTAACACCAACCCCAACCCGAACCCTAACCCTAACCCTAACACCAACCCTAACCCTAACCCTAACCCTAACCCTAACCTTAACCCTAACCCTAAACCTAACCCTAACGCTAACCCTAACCCTAACACTAACTCTAACCCTAACCCCTAACCCTAACCCTAACCCTAACCCTAACAACAACCCTAACCCTAATTCTAACCCTAAACCCTAACCCTAACCCTAACCCTAACCCTAACCCTAACCCTAAACCTAACCCTAACCCTAACCCTAAACCTAACACCTAACCCTAACCCTAACCCTAACTCTAACACCAACCCTAACCCAAAACCTAACCCTAACCCTAACCCTAACACCAACCATAAACCTAACCCTAACCCTAACCCTAACACCAACCCTAACCCTAAACCTAACCCTAAACCCTAACCCTAACCCTACCCCTAACCCTAACCCTATAAAGGGCAAGGTGTACTGGTCAGCGACGGGCAAGTTCTAGGCCTCGGACTAGAGGGAGCCATGGGCGTTGGTCTAGGGCCCGAGCTAGGGCTAGTTGGAGCGGTAGGCGTAGCGCTGGGGTAGGCATAGGGCAAGGGGTGGGTGTCGAGGTAATCCTCGGAGTAGGCCTAGGGACAGGAGTGGGAGCTGTGGCTAGGGGTAGGGATGGGGGTTGGCCTATGGGTATGGGGAGCTGTAGGGCCAGGGGTAGTGGGAGGACCAGAGGTAGTGCTAGGCGTAGGCCTAGGGCGAGGGGTAGTGCTCGGGGTAACCTAACCTTTACCCTAACCCTAACACTAACCCCTAACCCTAACCCTAACCCTAACCCTAACAACAACCCTAACGCTAAGCCTAACCCTAACCCTAACACCAACCCTAACCGTAACACTAACCTTAAACCCTAACCCTAACCCTAACCTTAACACTAACCCTAACACCAACCCTAACCCTAACCCTACCCTAACCCTAACACCAACCCCAAACCGAACCCTAACCCTAACCCTAACCCTAACACCAACCCTAACCCTAACCCTAACCCTAACCCTAACCCTAAACCTAACCCTAACGCTAACCCTAACCCTAACCCTAACCCTAACCCCTAACTCTAACTCTAACCCTAACCCTAACACCAACCCTAACCCTAACCATAACCCCTGACCCTAACCCTAAACCTAACTCTAACCCTAACCCTAAACCTAACCCTAACGCTAACCCTAACCCTAACCCTAACCCCTAACTCTAACCCTAACCCTAACCCTAACACCAAACCTAACCCTAACCATAACCCTAAGCCTAACACCAAACCTAACACTAACCCTAACCCTAAACCCTAACCCTAACCCTAACCCTAACCCTAACCCTAACCCTAACCCTAACACCTAACCCTAACCCTAACCCTAACTCTAACACCAACCCTAACCCTAACCCTAACCCTAACCCCTAACCCTAACCCTAACCCTAACTCTAAACCCTAACCCTAACCCTAACCCTAACCCTAACCCTAACCCCAACCCTAACCCTAACAAGGGGAAGGTGTACTGGTCAGCGACAAGCAAGTTCTAGGCCTCGGACTAGAGGTAGCCATGTGCGTTGGTCTAGGGCACGAGCTAGGGCTAATGGGAGAAGTAGGCGTAGCGCTGGGGTGGGCATAGAGCAAGGGGTGGGTGTCGAGGTGAACCTCGGAGTAGGCCTAGGGCCAGGAGTGGGAGCTGTGGCAAGGGGTAGGGATGGTGGTGGGCCTATGGGTAGGGGGAGCTGTAGGGCCAGGGGTAGTGATAGGACCAGAGGTAGTGCTAGGCGTCGGCCTAGGGCGATGGGTCGTGCTCGGGGTACGGTTAGATGAAGGGCTAGTGGTTGGCAGAGACCAACGAGCAGTGTTAGGGTTAGGGCTCATGTTAGGCCTAGGACGAGTGGGAGTGGTAGGGGTTAGCCGAGGGCTAGGGGTAGGTGTCACGGCAGGGCTCCGGGTAGTACTAGGACTCGGAACAGGTGTAGGGCTGGATTAGGGTGTGGTAAGGGTGGGTCCAGGGTGAATTCGTAGGACACGGGTTAGTGCTCTGGCTAACGGTAGGGCAAGGTGTACTGGTCGGCGACGGGCAATGATAGGCCTCGGACTAGAGTGAGCACTGGGCGTTGGTCTAGGGCCCGAGGTAGGGCTAGTGGGAGAGTTAGGCATAGCGCTGTGGTAGGCAAATGGCAAGGGGTGGGTGTCGGGGTAAACCTCGGAGTAGACCTAAAACAAGGAGTGGGAGATGTGGCTAGGGGTAGGGATGGAGGTGGGCCTATGGGTAGGGGGAGCTGTAGGGCCAGGGGTAGGGGTAGGACCACAGGTAGTGCTAGGCGTAGGCCTAGGGCGATTGGTAGTG
>NC_138046.1:39796834-39834334 GCF_964194185.1 Rhinolophus hipposideros
AGGGCCAGGAGTGGGAATTGTGGCTAAGGGTAGGGATGGGGGTGGACCTATGGGTAGGGGGATCTGTAGGGCCAGGGGTAGTGGTAGGACCAGAGGTTGTGCTAGGCGTAGGACTAGGGCGAGGGGTCGTGCTCGGGGTAGGGTTAGGTGAAGGGCTAGTGGTTGGCAGAGGCCAACGAGCAGTGTTAGGTTTAGGGCTCATGTTATGCCTAGGACGAGTGGTAATGTTAGGGGTTAGACGAGGGCTAGGGGTAGGTGTCACGGGAGGGCTCCGGGTAGTCCTAGGACTCCGAACAGGTGTAGGGCTGGATTAGTGTGCGGCTAAGGGTGGGTCCTGGGTGATTTCGTAGGACACGGGTTAGTGCTCTGGCTAACGGTAGGGCAAGGTGTACTGGTCGGCGACGGGCAAGTGCTAGGCCTCGGATTAGAGTGAGCACTGGGCGTTGGTCTATGGCTCGAGGTAGGGCTAGTGGGAGCTGTAGGCGTAACGCTGGGGTAGGCAAAGGGCAAGGGTTGGGTGTCGGGGTAAACCTCGGAGTAGGCCTAGGACAAGGAGTGGGAGCTGTGGCTAGAGGTAGGGATGGAGGTGGGCCTATGGGTAGGGAGAGCTGTAGGGCCAGGGGTAGGGGTAGGACCAGAGGTAGTGCTAGGTGTAGGCCTAGGGTGAGGGGTAGTGCTCGGGGTAACCTAACCCTAACCCTAACACTAACCCTAAGCCTAACACCTAACGCTAACCCTAACACTAACCCTAACCCTAACCCTAACCCTAACCCTTTCACCAACCCTAAACATAACACTAACCCTAAACACTAACCCTAACCCTAACACTAACCCTAACCCTAACACCAACCCTTACCCTAACCCTAACCTTAACCCTAACATCAACCCTAACCCTAACCGTAACCCTAAACCCTAACCCTAACCCTAACCCTAACCCTAACAAGGGAAAGGTGTACTGGTCAGCGACGGGCAAGTTCTAGGCCTTGGACTAGAGGGAGACATGGGCGTTGGTCTAGGGCCCGAGCTAGGGCTAGTGGGAGCGGTACGCGTATCGCTGGGGTAGGCATAGGGCAAGGGTTGGGTGTCGAGGTACACCTCGGAGTTGGCTTAGGGCCAGGAGTGGGAATTGTGGCTAGGGGTAGGGATGGGGGTGGACCTATGGGTAGAGGGATCTGTAGGGCCAGGGGTAGTGGTAGGACCAGAGGTAGTGCTAGGCGTAGGCCTAGGGCGAGGGGTCGTGCTCGGGGTAGGGTTAGGTGAAGGGCTAGTGGTTGGCAAAGGCCAACGAGCAGTGTTAGGTTTAGGGCTCATGTTATGCCTAGGACGAGTGGTATTGGTAGGGGTTAGACGAGGGCTAGGGGTAGGTGTCACGGGAGGGCTCCGGGTAGTCCTATGACTCGGAACAGGTGTAGGGCTGGATTAGTGTGCGGTAAGTGTGGGTCCAGGGTGATTTCGTAGGACACGGGTTAGTGCTCTGGCTAACTGTAGGGCAAGGTGTACTGGTCGGCGACGGGCAAGTGCTAGGCCTCGGACTAGAGTGAGCACTGGGCGTTGGTCTAGGGCCCGAGGTTGGGCTAGTTGGAGAAGTAGGCGTTGCGCTGGGGTAGGCAAAGGGCAAGGGGTGGGTGTCGGGGTAAACCTCGGAGTAGGCCTAGGACAAGGAGTGGGAGCTGTGGCTAGGAGTAGGGATGGAGGTGGGCCTATGGGTAGGGAAACCTGTAGGGCCAGGGTTAGGGGTAGAACCAGAGGTAGTGCTAGGCGTAGGCCTAGGGCGAGGGGTAGTGCTAGGGGTAACCTATCCCTAACCCTAACCCTAACCCTAACCCTAACCCTAACACAATCCCAACCCGAACCCTAACCCTAACCCTAACCCTAACACCAACCCTAACCCTAACCCTAACCCTAACCCTAACCCTAAACCTAACCCAACGCTAACCGTTACCCTAACCCTAACCCTAACCCCTAACCCTAACCCTAACCCTAACCCTAAGCCTAACACCAACCCTAACCCTAACCATAACCCTAAACCTAACCCTAAACCTAACCCTAACCCTCACACCAACCCTAATCCTAACCCTAACCCTAACCCTAACACCTAACCCTAACCCTAACCCTAACCCTAACCTACCACTAACCCTAAACCTAACCCTAACCCTAACACCAACCCTAACCCTAATTCTAACACTAAACCCTAACCCTAACCCTAACACTAACCCTAACCCTAACCCCAACCCTAACCCTCACAAGGGCAAGGTGTACTGGTCAGAGACGGGCAAGTTCTAGGCCTCGGACTAGAGGTAGCCATGTGCGTTGGTCTAGGGAACGAGCTAGGGCTAATGGGAGAAGTAGGCGTAGCGCTGGGGTGGGCATAGAGCAAGGGGTGGGTGTCCGGGTAAACCTCGGAGTAGGACTAGGACAAGGAGTGGGAGCTGTGCCTAGGGGTAGGGATGGAGGTGGGCCTATGGGTAGGGAGAGCTGTAGGGCCAGGCGTAGGGGTAGGACCAGAGGTAGTGCTAGTTGTAGGACTAGGGCGAGTGGTAGTGCTCGGGGTAACCTAACCCTAACCCTAACCCTAACCCTAACCTTAACCCCTAACCCTAACCCTAACACTAACCCTAACCCTAACCCTATCCCTTTCACCAACCCTAACCCTAACACTAACCCTAAACCCTAACCCTAACACTAACCCTAACCCTAACCCCAACCCTAACCCTAACCCTAACCTTAACCCTAAACCAACCCTGACCCTAACCGTAACCCTAAACCCTAACCCTAACCCTAACCCTAACAAGGGCAAGGTGTACTGGTCAGCGACGGGCAAGTGCTAGGCCTCGGACTAGAGGGAGCACTGGTTGTTAGTCCAGGGCCCAAGCTAGGACTAGTGTGAGAGGTAGGCGTAGCGCTGGGGTAGGCATACGGCAAGGGGTGGGTGTCGGGGTAAACCTCGGAGTAGGCCTAGGACAAGGAGTGGGAGCTGTGGCTAGGGGTAGGGATGGAGATGGGCCTATGGTTAGAAGGAGCTGTAGGGCCAGGGGTAGGGGTAGGACCAGAGGTAGTGCTAGGCGTAGGCCTAGGGCGAGGGGTAGTGCTCGGGGTAACCTAACCCTAACCCTAACCCTAACACTAACCCCTAACCCTAACCCTAACCGTAACTCTAACCCTAATTCTAACACCAACCCTAACCCTAACCCTAACCCTAACCCTAACACCAACCCTAACCCTAACACTAACCCTAAACCCTAACCCTAACACTAACCATAACCCTAACAAGGGCAAGGTGTACTGGTCAGCGAAGGACAAGTTTTAGGCCTCGGACTAGAGAGAGCCTTGGGCGTTGGTCTAGGGCCTGAGCTAGGGCTAGTGGGAGCAATAGGCGTAGCGCTGGGGTATCAAAAGGCAAGGGGTCGGTGTCGGGGTAAACTTCGGAGTAGGCATAGGACCAGGAGTGGGAGCTGTTGCTAGGGGTAGGGCTGGGGGTGGGCCTATGGGTAGGGGGAGCTGGAGGGCCAGGGGTAGCTGTAGGACCACAGGTAGTGCTAGGCGTAGGCCTAGGGTGAGGGGTAGTGCTCGGGGAAACCTAACCCTAACCCTAACCCTACCTTTAGCCTAACCCTAACCCCTAACCCTAACCCTAACACTAACCCTGACACCAACACTAACCCTAACCCTAACCCTAAACCCTAACACTAACCCTAACCCTAACCCTAACCCTAACACGGGCAAGGTGTACTGGTCAGCGACGGGCAAGTTCTAGGCCTCGGACTACAGGGAGCCATGGGCGTTGGTCTAGGGCCCGAGCTAGGGCTAGTGGGAGCGGTAGGCGTAGCGCTGGGCTATCAAAAGGCAAGGGGTGGGTGTCGGGGTAAATCTCAGAGTAGGCCTAAGACCAGGAGCAGGAGCTGTGTCTAGGGATAGGGTTGGGGGTGGGCCTATGGGTAGGGGGAGCTGTAGGGCAAGGGTTAGGGGTAGGACCAAAGGTAATGCTAGGCGTAGGCCTAGGGCGAGGGGTAGTGCTCGAGGTAACCTAACCCTAACCCTAACCCTAACCCTAACCCTAACCCTAACCCCTAACCCTAACACTAACCCTAACACTAACCCTAACACCAACCCTAACCCTAAACCTAACCCTAACCCTAACACCAACCCGAACCCTAACCCTAACCCTAAACCCTAACCCTAACCCTAACCCTAACTCTAACCGTCACTCAAACCCTAACTAGGGCAAGGTGTACTGGTCAGCGAAGGGCAAGTTCTAGGCCTCGGACTAGAGAGAGCAATGGGCGTTGGTCTAGGGCCCGAGGTAGGGCTAGTGGGAGCGGTAGGCGTAGCGCTGGGGTAGCCATAGGGCAAGGAGAGGGTGTCGAGGTAATCCTCGGAGTAGGCCTAGGGCCAGGAGTGGGAGTTGTGGCTAGGGGTAGGGATGGGGGTGGGCCTATGGGTAAGGGGAGCTGTAGGGCCAGGGGTAGTGGTAGTCCCAGAGATAGTGCTAGGCGTAGGCCTTAGGGCGAGGGGTCGTGCTCGGGGTAGGGTTAGGTGAAGGGATAGTGGTTGGCAGAGGCCAACGAGCAGTGTTAGGGTTAGGGCTCATGTTAGGCCTAGGACGAGTGGTAGTGGTAGGGGTTAGCAGAGTGTTAGGGTTAGGTGTCACGAGAGGGCTCTGGGTAGTCCTAGGACTCGGAACAGGTGTAGGGCTGGATTAGTGTGCGGTAAGTGTGGGTCCAGGGTGATTTCGTAGGACACGGGTTAGTGCTCTGGCTAACTGTAGGGCAAGGTGTACTGGTCGGTGACGGGCAAGTGCTAGGCCTCGGACTAGAGTGAGCACTGGGCGTTGGTCTAGGACCCGAAATAGGGCTAGTGGGAGAGGTAGGCGTTGCGCTGGGGTAGGCAAAGGGCAAGGGGTGGGTGTCGGGGTAAACCTCGGAGTAGGCCTAGGACAAGGAGTGGGAGCTGTGGCTAGGAGTAGGGATGGAGGTGGGCCTATGGGTAGGGAAAGCTGTAGGGCCAGGGGTAGGGGTAGGACCAGAGGTAGTGCTAGGCGTAGTCCTAGGGCGAGGGGTAGTGCTAGGGGTAACCTATCCCTAACCCTAACCCTAACCCTAACCCTAACCCTAACCCCTAACCTTAACCCTAACCCTAACCCTAACACCAACCCCAACCCGAACCCTAAACCTAACCCTAAACCCTAACCCTAACCCTAACACTAACCCTAACCCTAAACTTAACCCTAACCCTAACCCTAACCCCTAACCCTAACCATAACCCTAACCCTAACACCAACCCTAACCCTAACCCTAAACCTAACCCTAAACCCTAACCCTAACCCTAACCCTAACCCTAACCCTAAACTTAACCCTAACCCTAACCCTAACACTAAACCTAACCCTAACACTAACCGTAACCCTAACCCTAACCCTAACCCCTAACCCTAACCCTAACACCAACCCTAACCCTAACCATAACCCTAACCCTAACACCAACCCTAACCCTAACCCGAACCCTAACCCTAACTCTAAACCTAACCCTAACACTAACCGTAACCCTAACCCTAACCCTAACCCCTAACCCTAACCCTAACACCAACCCGAACCCTAACCATAACCCTAACCCTAACACCAACCCTAACCCTAACCCTAACCCTAAACCCTAAACTTAACCCTAACACTAACCCTAACACCAACCCCAACCCGAACCCTAACCCTAACCCTAACCCTAACACCAACCCTAACCCTAACCCTAACCCTAACACCAACCCTAAACCTAACCCTAACCCTAACCCTAACACCAACCCCAACCCGAACCCCAACCCTAACCTTAACCCTAACCCTAACACCAACCCTAACCCTAACACTAACCCTAACCCTAACCCTAACCCTAACCCTAACCCTAACCCTAACGCTAACCCTTACCCTAACCCTAACCCTAACCCTAACCCTAACCGTAACACCAACCCTAACCCTAACCATAACCCTAACCCTAACACCAACCCTAACCCTAACCCTAAACCTAACCCTAAACCCTAACCCTAACCCTAACACTAACCCTAACCCTAAACCTAACCCTAACTATAACCCTAACCCTAACCCTAACCCCAACCCTAACCCTAACCCTAACCCTAACCCTAACCCTAACCCCTAACCCTAACCCTAACCCTAACCCTAACCTACCACTAACCCTAACCCTAACCCTAACCCTAACCCTAACACCAACCCTAACCCTAACCCTAACACTAAACCCTAACCCTAACCCTAACACTAACCCTAACCCTAACCCCAACCCTAACCCTAACAAGGGCAAGGTGTACTGGTCAGCGACGGGCAAGTTCTAGGCCTCGGACTAGAGGTAGCCATGTGCGTTGGTCTAGGGCACGAGCTAGGGCTAATGGGAGAAGTAGGCGTAGCGCTGGGGTGGGCATAGAGCAAGGGGTGGGTGTCGAGGTGAACCTCGGAGTAGGCCTAGGGCCAGGAGTGGGAGCTGTGGCAAGGGGTTATGGGGGTGGGCCTATGGGTAGGGGGAGCTGTAGGGCCAGGGGTAGTGATAGGATCAGAGGTAGTGCTAGGCGTAGGCCTAGGGCGATGGGTCGTGCTCGGGGTAGGGTTTGATGCTGGGCTAGTGGTTGGCAGAGGCCAACGAGCAGTGTTAGGGTTAGGGCTCATGTTAGGCCTAGGACGAGTGGTAGTGGTAGGGGTTAGCCGAGGGCTAGGGGTAGGTGTCACGGCAGTGCTCCGGTTAGTCCTAGGACTCGGAACAGGTGTAGTGCTGTATTAGGGTGTGGTAAGGGTGGGTCCAGGGTGAATTCGTAGGACACGGGTTAGTGCTCTGGCTAATGGTAGGGCAAGGTGTACTGGTCGGCGACGGGCAAGTGGTAGGCCTCGGACTAGAGTGAGCACTGGGCGTTGGTCTAGGGCCCGAGGTAGGGCTAGTGGGAGAGTTAGGCGTAGCGCTGGGGTAGGCAAATGGCAAGGGGTGGGTGTCGGGGTAAACCTCGGAGTAGGCCCAGGACAAGAAGTGGGAGATGTGGCTAGGGGTAGGGATGGAGGTGGGCCTATGAGTAGGGGGAGCTGTAGAATTAGGGGTAGGAGTAGGATCAGAGGTAGTGCTAGGCGTAGGCCTAGGGCGAGGGGTAGTGCTCGGGGTAACCTAACACTAACCCTAACCCTAACCCTAACCCTAACCCCTAACCCTAACCCTAACCCTAACCCTAACCCTAACCCTAACGCTAACCCTAACGCTAACCCTAACCCTAACCCTAACCCTAACCCATAACCCTAACCCTAACACTAACCCTAACCCTAATCCTGACCCTAACCCTTTCACCAACCCTAAACCTAACACTAACCCTAAACCCTAACCCTAACCCTAACACTAACCCTAACCCTAACACCAACCCTAACCCTAACCGTAACCTTAACCCTAACACCAACCCTAACTTTAACCGTAACCCTAAACCCTAACCCTAACCCTAACCCTAACAAGGGCAAGGTGTACTGGTCAGCGACGGGAAAGTTCTAGGCCTCGGACTAGAGGGAGCCATGGGCGTTGGTCTAGGGCCCGAGCTATGGCTAGTGGGAGCTGTACGCGTATCGCTGGGGTAGGCATAGGGCAAGGGGTGGGTGTCGAGGTACACCTCGGAGTAGGCTTAGGGCCAGGAGTGGGAATTGTGGCTAGGGGTAGGGATGGGGGTGGACCTATGGGTAGGGGGATCTGTAGGGCCAGGGGTATTGGTAGGACCAGAGGTAGTGCTAGGCGTAGGCCTAGGGCGAGGGGTCATGCTCCGGGTAGGGTTAGGTGAAGGCCTAGTGGTTGGCAGAGGCCAACGAGCAGTGTTAGGTTTAGGGCTCATGTTATGCCTAGAACGAGTGGTAGTGGTAGGGGTTAGACGAGGGCTAGGGGTAGGTGTCACGGCAGGGCTCCGGGTAGTCCTAGGACTCAGAACGGTTGTAGGGTTGGATTAGTGTGCCGCTAAGGGTGGGTCCAGGGTGATTTCGTAGGACACGGGTTAGTGCTCTGGCTAACGGTAGGGCAAGGTGTACTGGTCGGCGACGGGCAAGTGCTAGGCCTCGGACTAGAGAGAGCACTGGGCGTTGGTCTATGGCTCAAGGTAGGGCTAGTGGGAGCTGTAGGCGTAGCGCTGGGGTAGGCAAAGGGCAAAGGGTGGGTTTCGGGGTAAACCTCGGAGTTGGCCTAGGACAAGGAGTGGGAGCTGTGGCTAGGGGTAGAGATGGAGGTGGGCCTATGGGTAGGGAGAGCTGTAGGGCCAGGGGTAGGTGTAGGACCAGAGGTAGTGCTAGGTGTAGGCCTAGGGCGAGGGGTAGTGCTCGGGGTAACCTAACCCTAACCCTAACCCTAACCCTACCCTAACCCTAACCCCTAACCCTAACCCTAACCCTAACCCTAACCCTTTCACCAACCCTAAATATAACACTAACCCTAAACACTTACCCTAACCCAAACACTAACCCTAACCCTAACACCAACCCTTACCCTAACCCTAACCTTAACCCTAACATCAACCCTAACCCTAACCGTAACCCTAAACCCTAACCCTAACCCTAACCCTAACCCTAACAAGGGCAAGGTGTACTGGTCAGCGACGGGCAAGTTCTAGGCCTGGGACTAGAGGGAGACATGGGCGTTGGTCTAGGGCCCGAGCTAGGGCTAGTGGGAGCGGTACGCGGATCGCTGGTGTAGGCATAGGGCAAGGGGTGGGTGTCGAGGTACACCTCGGAGTTGGCTTAGGGCCAAGAGTGGGAATTGTGGCTAGGGGTATGGATGGGGGTGGACCTATGGGTAGGGGGATCTGAAGGGCCAGGGGTAGTGGTAGGACCAGAGGTAGTGCTAGGCGTTGGCCTAGGGCGAGGGGTCGTGCTCGGGGTAGGGTTAGGTGAAGGGCTAGTGGTTGGCAGAGGCCGCCGGCAGTGTTAGGGTTAGGGCTCATGTTAGGCCTAGGACTAGTGGTAGTGGTAGGGGATGGCCGAGGGCTAGGGGTAGGTGTCACGGGAGGGCTCCGGGTAGTCCTAGGACTCCTAACGGATGTGGGGCATGAATAGGGTGTGGCTAATGGTGGGTCCAGGGTGATTTCGTAGGACACGGGTTAGTGCTCTGGCTATCGGTAGGGCAAGGTGTACTGGTCTGCGACGTGCAAGTGCTAGGCTTCGGACTAGAGTGAGCACTGGGCGTTGGTCTAGGGCCCGAGGTAGGGCTAGTGGGAGCCATAGGCGTAGCGCTGGGGTAGGCAAAGGTCAAGGGGTGGGTGTCGGGGTAAACCTCGGAGTAGGCCTAGGACCAGGAGTGGGAGCTGTGGCTAGGGGTAAAGATGGGGGTGGGCCTATGGGTAGGGGGAGCTGTAGGGCCATTGGTAGGGGTAGGACCAGAGGTAGTGCTAGGCGTAGGCCTAGGGCGAGGGGTAGTGCTTGGGGGAACCTAACCCTAACCCTAACCCTAACCCTAACCCTAACCCTAACCCTAACACCAACCCTAACCCTATCCCTAACCCTAACCCTAAACCTAACACCAACCCTAAACCTAACCCTAACCCTAACCCTAACCCTAACCCTAACCCTAACACCAACCCTAACCCTAACCCTAACCCTAACCCTAACCCTAACCCTAACCCTAACTATAACCCCAAACATAACACCAACCCTAACTCTAACCCTAACACTAAACCTAACACCAACCCTAACCTAACCCTAACCCTAAATCCTAACCCTAACCCTAACCCTAACCCTAACCCTAACCCTAACAAGGGCAAGCTGTACTGGTCAGCGACGGGCAACTTCTAGGCCTCGGACTAGAGGGAGCCATGGGCGTTGGTCTAGGGCCCGGCTAGGGCTAGTGGGAGCGGTAGGCGTAGCGCTCGGATAGGCATAGAGCAAGGGGTGGGTGTCGAGGTAAACCTCAAAGTAGGCCTGGGGCCAGGAGCGGGAGCTGTGGCTAGGGGTAGGGGTGGGGGTGAGCCTATGAATAGGGGGAGCTGTAGGGTAAGGGGTAGAGGTAGGACCAGAGGTAGTGCTAGGCGTAAGCCTTGGGCGAGAGGTAGTGCTCGGGGTAGGATTAGTTGAAGGGCTAGTGGTTGGCAGAGGCCCACGGGCAGTGTTAGGGTTAGGGCTCATGTTAAGCCTAGGACTAGTGGTAGTGGTAGGGGTTTGCCGAGGGCTAGGGGTAGGTGTCACGGGAGGGCTCCGGGTAGTCCTAGGACTCGGAACAGGTGTAGGGTTGGATTAGGGTGTGGTAAGGGTGGGTCCAGTGTGATTTCGTAGGACATGGGTTACTGCTCTGGCTAACGGTAGGTCAAGGTGTACTGGTCGGCAACGGGCAAGTGCTAGACCTCGGACTAGAGGGAGCACTGGGCGTTGGTCTAGGGCCCGAGCTAGGCCTAGTGGGAGCGGTAGGCGTAGCGCTGGGGAAGGCATAGGGCAAGAAGTGGGTGTCGGGGTAAACTTCGGAGTAGGCTTTGGGCCAGGATTTGGAGTTGTGGCTAGGGGTAGGGATGGGTGTGGGCCCATGGTTAGGGGGAGCTGTAGGGCCAGGGGTAGAGGTAGGACCAGAGGTAGTGCGAGGCGTAGGCCTAGGGCGAGGGGTAGTGCTCGGGGTAGGGTTAGGTGAAGGGCTAGTGGTTAGCAGAGGCCCACGGGCAGTGTTAGTATTAGGGCTCATGTTAGGCCTAGGACTAGTGGTAGTGGTAGGGGTTGGCCGAGGGCTAGGGGTAGGTGTCACGGTAGGGCTCCGGGTAGTCCTAGGACTCGGAACGGGTGTAGGGCTGGATTAGGGTGTTGTAAGTGTGGGTCCAGGGTGATTTCATAGGACATGGGTTAGTGCTCTGGCTAACGGTAGGGCAAGGTGTACTGGTCGGCATCGGGCAAGTGGTAGGCCTCTGACTAGAGGGAGCACTGGGCGTTGGTCTAGGGCCCGAGCTATGGCTAGTGGGAGCGGTAGGCGTAGCGCTGGGGAGGCAAAGGGCAAGGGGTGGGTGTCGGTGTAAACCTCGGAGTAGGCCTAGGACAAGGAGTGGGAGCTGTGGCTAGGAGTAGGGATGGAGGTGGGCCTATGGGTAGGGAAAGCTGTAGGGCCAGGGGTAGGGGTAGGACCAGAGGTACTGCTAGGCGTAGGCTTAGGGCGAGGGGTAGTGCTAGGGGTAAACTATCCCTAACCCTAACCCTAACCCTAACCCTAACCCTAACCCCTAACCCTAACCCTAACCCTAACCCTAACACCAACCCCAACCCGAACCCTAACCCTAACCCTAACACCAACCCTAACCCTAACCCTAACCCCAACCCTAACCCTAAACCTAACCCTAACGCTAACCCTAACCCTAACCCTAACCCTAACCCCTAACCCTAACCCTAACCCTAAGCCTAACACCAACCCTAACCCTAACCATAACCCTAACCCTAACACCAACCCTAACCCTAACCCTAACCCTAAACCCTAACTCTAACCCTAACCCTAACTATAACCCTAAACCTAACCCTAACCCTAACCCTAACCCTAAACCTAACCCTAACCCTAACCCTAACCCCTAACCCTAACCCTAACCCTAACCCTAACACAAACCCTAACCCTAACCATAACCCTAAACCTAACACCAACCCTAACCCTAACCTACCACTAACCCTAACCCTAACACTAACCCTAACCCTAACACCAACCCTAACCCTAATCCTAACCCTAAACCCTAACCCTAACCCTAACCCTAACCCTAACCCCAACCCTAACCCTAACAAGGGCAAGGTGTACTGGTCAGCGACGGGCAAGTTCTAGGCCTCGGACTAGAGGTAGCCATGTGCGTTGGTCTAGGGCACGAGCTAGGGCTAATGGGAGAAGTAGGCGTAGCGCTGGGGTGGGCATAGAGCAAGGGTTGGGTGTCGAGGTGAACCTCGGAGTATGCCTAGGGCCAGGAGTTGGAGCTGTGGCTAAGGGTAGCGATGGGAGTGGGCCTATGGGTAGGAGGAGCTGTAGGGCCAGGGGTAGGGGTAGGACCAAAGGTAGTGGTAGGCGTAGGCCTAGGGCGAGGAATAATGCTCGGGATAGGGTTAGGTGAACGGCTACTGTATGACATAAGCCCACGGGCAGTGTTAGGCTTAGGGCTCATTTTAGGCCTCGGACTAGTGGTAGTGGTAGGGGTTGGCCGAGGGCTAGAAGTAGGTGCCATACGAGGGCTCCGGGTAGTCCTAGGACACAGAACGGATGTAGGGCTGGATATGGGTGTGGCTAAGGGTGGGTCCAGGGTGATTTCGTAGGACACGGGTTAGTGCTCTGGCTAACGGTAGGGCAAGCTGTACTGGTCGGCGACAGGCAAGTGCTAGGCCTCGGACTAAAGTGAGCACTGTGCGTTGGTCTAGGGCCCGAGCTAGGGCTAGTGGGTGCAATAGGCGTAGCGCTGGGGTATCAAAAGGCAAGGGGTCGGTGTCGGGGTAAACTTCGGAGTAGGCATAGGACCAGGAGCGGGAGCTGTTGCTAGGGTAGGGATGGGGGTGGGCCAATGGGTAGGGGGAGCTGTAGGGCCAGGGGTAGCTGTAGGACCACAGGTAGTGCTAGGCGTAGGCCTAGGGCGAGGGGTAGTGCTCAGGGTAACCTAACCCTAACCCTAACCCTAACCCCTAACCCTAACCATAACCCTAACCCTAACACCAACACTAACCCTAACCCTAACACTAAACCTAACCCTAACCCTAACCCTAACCCTAACCCTAAACCTAACCCTAACCCTAACCCTAACCCTAACCCCTAACCCTAACCCTAACCCTAACCCTAACCCTAACACCAACCCTAACCCTAACCATAACCCTAACCCTAACACCAACCCTAACCCTAACCCTAACCCTAACCTACCACTAACCCTAACCCTAACACTAACCCTAACCCTAACACCAACCCTAACCCTAACCCTAACCCTAAACCCTAACCCTAACCCTAACCCTAACCCTAACCCTAACCCTAACCCCAACCCTAACCCTAACAAGGGCAAGGTGTACTGGTCAGCGACGGGCAAGTTCTAGGCCTCGGACTAGAGGTAGCCATGTGCGTTGGTCTAGGGCACGAGCTAGGGCTAATGGCAGAAGTTGGCGTAGCGCTGGGGTGAGCATAGAGCAAGGGGTGGGTGTCGAGGTGAACCTCGGAGTAGGCCTAGGGCCAGGAGTGGGAGCTGTGGCAAGGGGTAGGGATGGGGGTGGGCCTATGGGTAGGGGGAGCTGTAGGGCCAGGGGTAGTGATAGGAACAGAGGTAGTGCTAGGCGTAGGCCTAGGGCGATGGGTCGTGCTCGGAGTAGGGTTAGGTGAAGGGCTAGTGGTTGGCATAGGCCAACGAGCAGTGTTAGGGTTAGGGCTCATGTTAGGCCTAGGACGAGTGGTAGTGGTAGGGTTTAGCCGTGGGCTAGGGGTAGGTGTCACCGCAGGGCTCCGGGTAGTCCTAGTACTCGGAACAGGTGTAGGGCTGGATTAGGGTGTGGTAAGAGTGGGTCCAGGGTGATTTCGTAGGACACGGCTTAGTGCTGTGTCTAACGGTAGGGCAAGGTGTACTGGTCGGCGACGGGCAAGTGGTAGGCCTCGGACTAGAGTGAGCACTGGGCGTTGGTCTAAGGCCCGAGGTAGGGCTAGTGGGAGATTTAGCGTAGCGCTGGGGTAGGCAAAGGGCAAGGGGTGGGTGTCGGGGTAAACCTCGTAGTAGGCCTAGGACAAGGAGTTGGAGATGTGGCTAGGGGTAGGGGTGGAGGTGGGCCTATGGGTAGGGGGAGCTGTAGGGCCAGGGGTAGTGGTAGGATCAGAGGTAGTGCTAGGTGTAGGCCTAGGGCGAGGGGTAGTGCTCGGGGTAACCTAACACTAACCCTAACCGTAACCCTAACCCTAACCCCTAATTCTAACCCTAACCCAACTCTAACCCTAACACCAAACCTAACCCTAACCCTAACCCTAACCCTAACACCAACCCTAACCCTAACCCTAACCCTAAACCCTAACCCTAACCCTAACCCTAACCCTAACCCTAACCCTAACCCTAACAAGGGCAAGGTGTACTGGTCAGCGACGGGCAAGTTCAAGGCCTCGGACTAGAGGCAGGCATGTGCGTTGGTCTAGGGCCCGAGCTAGGGCTAGTGGGAGCGGTACGCGTATTGCTGTGGTAGGCATAGGGCAAGGGGTGGGTGTCGAGGTTCACCTCGGAGTAGGCTTAGGGCCAGGAGTGGGAATTGTGGCTAAGGGTAGGGATGGGGGTGGACCTATGGGTAGGGGGATCTGTAGGGCCAGGGGTAGTGGTAGGACCAGAGGTTGTGCTAGGCGTAGGCCTAGGGCGATGGGTCGTGCTCGGGGTAGGGTTTGATGCTGGGCTAGTGGTTGGCAGAGGCCAACGAGCAGTGTTAGGGTTAGGGCTCATGTTAGGCCTAGGACGAGTGGTAGTGGTAGGGGTTAGCCGAGGGCTAGGGGTAGGTGTCACGGCAGTGCTCCGGTTAGTCCTAGGACTCGGAACAGGTGTAGTGCTGTATTAGGGTGTGGTAAGGGTGGGTCCAGGGTGAATTCGTAGGACACGGGTTAGTGCTCTGGCTAATGGTAGGGCAAGGTGTACTGGTCGGCGACGGGCAAGTGGTAGGCCTCGGACTAGAGTGAGCACTGGGCGTTGGTCTAGGGCCCGAGGTAGGGCTAGTGGGAGAGTTAGGCGTAGCGCTGGGGTAGGCAAATGGCAAGGGGTGGGTGTCGGGGTAAACCTCGGAGTAGGCCCAGGACAAGAAGTGGGAGATGTGGCTAGGGGTAGGGATGGAGGTGGGCCTATGAGTAGGGGGAGCTGTAGAATTAGGGGTAGGAGTAGGATCAGAGGTAGTGCTAGGCGTAGGCCTAGGGCGAGGGGTAGTGCTCGGGGTAACCTAACACTAACCCTAACCCTAACCCTAACCCTAACCCCTAACCCTAACCCTAACCCTAACCCTAACCCTAACCCTAACGCTAACCCTAACGCTAACCCTAACCCTAACCCTAACCCTAACCCATAACCCTAACCCTAACACTAACCCTAACCCTAATCCTGACCCTAACCCTTTCACCAACCCTAAACCTAACACTAACCCTAAACCCTAACCCTAACCCTAACACTAACCCTAACCCTAACACCAACCCTAACCCTAACCGTAACCTTAACCCTAACACCAACCCTAACTTTAACCGTAACCCTAAACCCTAACCCTAACCCTAACCCTAACAAGGGCAAGGTGTACTGGTCAGCGACGGGAAAGTTCTAGGCCTCGGACTAGAGGGAGCCATGGGCGTTGGTCTAGGGCCCGAGCTATGGCTAGTGGGAGCTGTACGCGTATCGCTGGGGTAGGCATAGGGCAAGGGGTGGGTGTCGAGGTACACCTCGGAGTAGGCTTAGGGCCAGGAGTGGGAATTGTGGCTAGGGGTAGGGATGGGGGTGGACCTATGGGTAGGGGGATCTGTAGGGCCAGGGGTATTGGTAGGACCAGAGGTAGTGCTAGGCGTAGGCCTAGGGCGAGGGGTCATGCTCCGGGTAGGGTTAGGTGAAGGCCTAGTGGTTGGCAGAGGCCAACGAGCAGTGTTAGGTTTAGGGCTCATGTTATGCCTAGAACGAGTGGTAGTGGTAGGGGTTAGACGAGGGCTAGGGGTAGGTGTCACGGCAGGGCTCCGGGTAGTCCTAGGACTCAGAACGGTTGTAGGGTTGGATTAGTGTGCCGCTAAGGGTGGGTCCAGGGTGATTTCGTAGGACACGGGTTAGTGCTCTGGCTAACGGTAGGGCAAGGTGTACTGGTCGGCGACGGGCAAGTGCTAGGCCTCGGACTAGAGAGAGCACTGGGCGTTGGTCTATGGCTCAAGGTAGGGCTAGTGGGAGCTGTAGGCGTAGCGCTGGGGTAGGCAAAGGGCAAAGGGTGGGTTTCGGGGTAAACCTCGGAGTTGGCCTAGGACAAGGAGTGGGAGCTGTGGCTAGGGGTAGAGATGGAGGTGGGCCTATGGGTAGGGAGAGCTGTAGGGCCAGGGGTAGGTGTAGGACCAGAGGTAGTGCTAGGTGTAGGCCTAGGGCGAGGGGTAGTGCTCGGGGTAACCTAACCCTAACCCTAACCCTAACCCTACCCTAACCCTAACCCCTAACCCTAACCCTAACCCTAACCCTAACCCTTTCACCAACCCTAAATATAACACTAACCCTAAACACTTACCCTAACCCAAACACTAACCCTAACCCTAACACCAACCCTTACCCTAACCCTAACCTTAACCCTAACATCAACCCTAACCCTAACCGTAACCCTAAACCCTAACCCTAACCCTAACCCTAACCCTAACAAGGGCAAGGTGTACTGGTCAGCGACGGGCAAGTTCTAGGCCTGGGACTAGAGGGAGACATGGGCGTTGGTCTAGGGCCCGAGCTAGGGCTAGTGGGAGCGGTACGCGGATCGCTGGTGTAGGCATAGGGCAAGGGGTGGGTGTCGAGGTACACCTCGGAGTTGGCTTAGGGCCAAGAGTGGGAATTGTGGCTAGGGGTATGGATGGGGGTGGACCTATGGGTAGGGGGATCTGAAGGGCCAGGGGTAGTGGTAGGACCAGAGGTAGTGCTAGGCGTTGGCCTAGGGCGAGGGGTCGTGCTCGGGGTAGGGTTAGGTGAAGGGCTAGTGGTTGGCAGAGGCCGCCGGCAGTGTTAGGGTTAGGGCTCATGTTAGGCCTAGGACTAGTGGTAGTGGTAGGGGATGGCCGAGGGCTAGGGGTAGGTGTCACGGGAGGGCTCCGGGTAGTCCTAGGACTCCTAACGGATGTGGGGCATGAATAGGGTGTGGCTAATGGTGGGTCCAGGGTGATTTCGTAGGACACGGGTTAGTGCTCTGGCTATCGGTAGGGCAAGGTGTACTGGTCTGCGACGTGCAAGTGCTAGGCTTCGGACTAGAGTGAGCACTGGGCGTTGGTCTAGGGCCCGAGGTAGGGCTAGTGGGAGCCATAGGCGTAGCGCTGGGGTAGGCAAAGGTCAAGGGGTGGGTGTCGGGGTAAACCTCGGAGTAGGCCTAGGACCAGGAGTGGGAGCTGTGGCTAGGGGTAAAGATGGGGGTGGGCCTATGGGTAGGGGGAGCTGTAGGGCCAGTGGTAGGGGTAGGACCAGAGGTAGTGCTAGGCGTAGGCCTAGGGCGAGGGGTAGTGCTTGGGGGAACCTAACCCTAACCCTAACCCTAACCCTAACCCTAACCCTAACCCTAACACCAACCCTAACCCTATCCCTAACCCTAACCCTAAACCTAACACCAACCCTAAACCTAACCCTAACCCTAACCCTAACCCTAACCCTAACCCTAACACCAACCCTAACCCTAACCCTAACCCTAACCCTAACCCTAACCCTAACCCTAACTATAACCCCAAACATAACACCAACCCTAACTCTAACCCTAACACTAAACCTAACACCAACCCTAACCTAACCCTAACCCTAAATCCTAACCCTAACCCTAACCCTAACCCTAACCCTAACCCTAACAAGGGCAAGCTGTACTGGTCAGCGACGGGCAACTTCTAGGCCTCGGACTAGAGGGAGCCATGGGCGTTGGTCTAGGGCCCGGCTAGGGCTAGTGGGAGCGGTAGGCGTAGCGCTCGGATAGGCATAGAGCAAGGGGTGGGTGTCGAGGTAAACCTCAAAGTAGGCCTGGGGCCAGGAGCGGGAGCTGTGGCTAGGGGTAGGGGTGGGGGTGAGCCTATGAATAGGGGGAGCTGTAGGGTAAGGGGTAGAGGTAGGACCAGAGGTAGTGCTAGGCGTAAGCCTTGGGCGAGAGGTAGTGCTCGGGGTAGGATTAGTTGAAGGGCTAGTGGTTGGCAGAGGCCCACGGGCAGTGTTAGGGTTAGGGCTCATGTTAAGCCTAGGACTAGTGGTAGTGGTAGGGGTTTGCCGAGGGCTAGGGGTAGGTGTCACGGGAGGGCTCCGGGTAGTCCTAGGACTCGGAACAGGTGTAGGGTTGGATTAGGGTGTGGTAAGGGTGGGTCCAGTGTGATTTCGTAGGACATGGGTTACTGCTCTGGCTAACGGTAGGTCAAGGTGTACTGGTCGGCAACGGGCAAGTGCTAGACCTCGGACTAGAGGGAGCACTGGGCGTTGGTCTAGGGCCCGAGCTAGGCCTAGTGGGAGCGGTAGGCGTAGCGCTGGGGAAGGCATAGGGCAAGAAGTGGGTGTCGGGGTAAACTTCGGAGTAGGCTTTGGGCCAGGATTTGGAGTTGTGGCTAGGGGTAGGGATGGGTGTGGGCCCATGGTTAGGGGGAGCTGTAGGGCCAGGGGTAGAGGTAGGACCAGAGGTAGTGCGAGGCGTAGGCCTAGGGCGAGGGGTAGTGCTCGGGGTAGGGTTAGGTGAAGGGCTAGTGGTTAGCAGAGGCCCACGGGCAGTGTTAGTATTAGGGCTCATGTTAGGCCTAGGACTAGTGGTAGTGGTAGGGGTTGGCCGAGGGCTAGGGGTAGGTGTCACGGTAGGGCTCCGGGTAGTCCTAGGACTCGGAACGGGTGTAGGGCTGGATTAGGGTGTTGTAAGTGTGGGTCCAGGGTGATTTCATAGGACATGGGTTAGTGCTCTGGCTAACGGTAGGGCAAGGTGTACTGGTCGGCATCGGGCAAGTGGTAGGCCTCTGACTAGAGGGAGCACTGGGCGTTGGTCTAGGGCCCGAGCTATGGCTAGTGGGAGCGGTAGGCGTAGCGCTGGGGAGGCAAAGGGCAAGGGGTGGGTGTCGGTGTAAACCTCGGAGTAGGCCTAGGACAAGGAGTGGGAGCTGTGGCTAGGAGTAGGGATGGAGGTGGGCCTATGGGTAGGGAAAGCTGTAGGGCCAGGGGTAGGGGTAGGACCAGAGGTACTGCTAGGCGTAGGCTTAGGGCGAGGGGTAGTGCTAGGGGTAAACTATCCCTAACCCTAACCCTAACCCTAACCCTAACCCTAACCCCTAACCCTAACCCTAACCCTAACCCTAACACCAACCCCAACCCGAACCCTAACCCTAACCCTAACACCAACCCTAACCCTAACCCTAACCCCAACCCTAACCCTAAACCTAACCCTAACGCTAACCCTAACCCTAACCCTAACCCTAACCCCTAACCCTAACCCTAACCCTAAGCCTAACACCAACCCTAACCCTAACCATAACCCTAACCCTAACACCAACCCTAACCCTAACCCTAACCCTAAACCCTAACTCTAACCCTAACCCTAACTATAACCCTAAACCTAACCCTAACCCTAACCCTAACCCTAAACCTAACCCTAACCCTAACCCTAACCCCTAACCCTAACCCTAACCCTAACCCTAACACAAACCCTAACCCTAACCATAACCCTAAACCTAACACCAACCCTAACCCTAACCTACCACTAACCCTAACCCTAACACTAACCCTAACCCTAACACCAACCCTAACCCTAATCCTAACCCTAAACCCTAACCCTAACCCTAACCCTAACCCTAACCCCAACCCTAACCCTAACAAGGGCAAGGTGTACTGGTCAGCGACGGGCAAGTTCTAGGCCTCGGACTAGAGGTAGCCATGTGCGTTGGTCTAGGGCACGAGCTAGGGCTAATGGGAGAAGTAGGCGTAGCGCTGGGGTGGGCATAGAGCAAGGGTTGGGTGTCGAGGTGAACCTCGGAGTATGCCTAGGGCCAGGAGTTGGAGCTGTGGCTAAGGGTAGCGATGGGAGTGGGCCTATGGGTAGGAGGAGCTGTAGGGCCAGGGGTAGGGGTAGGACCAAAGGTAGTGGTAGGCGTAGGCCTAGGGCGAGGAATAATGCTCGGGATAGGGTTAGGTGAACGGCTACTGTATGACATAAGCCCACGGGCAGTGTTAGGCTTAGGGCTCATTTTAGGCCTCGGACTAGTGGTAGTGGTAGGGGTTGGCCGAGGGCTAGAAGTAGGTGCCATACGAGGGCTCCGGGTAGTCCTAGGACACAGAACGGATGTAGGGCTGGATATGGGTGTGGCTAAGGGTGGGTCCAGGGTGATTTCGTAGGACACGGGTTAGTGCTCTGGCTAACGGTAGGGCAAGCTGTACTGGTCGGCGACAGGCAAGTGCTAGGCCTCGGACTAAAGTGAGCACTGTGCGTTGGTCTAGGGCCCGAGCTAGGGCTAGTGGGTGCAATAGGCGTAGCGCTGGGGTATCAAAAGGCAAGGGGTCGGTGTCGGGGTAAACTTCGGAGTAGGCATAGGACCAGGAGCGGGAGCTGTTGCTAGGGTAGGGATGGGGGTGGGCCAATGGGTAGGGGGAGCTGTAGGGCCAGGGGTAGCTGTAGGACCACAGGTAGTGCTAGGCGTAGGCCTAGGGCGAGGGGTAGTGCTCAGGGTAACCTAACCCTAACCCTAACCCTAACCCCTAACCCTAACCATAACCCTAACCCTAACACCAACACTAACCCTAACCCTAACACTAAACCTAACCCTAACCCTAACCCTAACCCTAACCCTAAACCTAACCCTAACCCTAACCCTAACCCTAACCCCTAACCCTAACCCTAACCCTAACCCTAACCCTAACACCAACCCTAACCCTAACCATAACCCTAACCCTAACACCAACCCTAACCCTAACCCTAACCCTAACCTACCACTAACCCTAACCCTAACACTAACCCTAACCCTAACACCAACCCTAACCCTAACCCTAACCCTAAACCCTAACCCTAACCCTAACCCTAACCCTAACCCTAACCCCAACCCTAACCCTAACAAGGGCAAGGTGTACTGGTCAGCGACGGGCAAGTTCTAGGCCTCGGACTAGAGGTAGCCATGTGCGTTGGTCTAGGGCACGAGCTAGGGCTAATGGCAGAAGTTGGCGTAGCGCTGGGGTGAGCATAGAGCAAGGGGTGGGTGTCGAGGTGAACCTCGGAGTAGGCCTAGGGCCAGGAGTGGGAGCTGTGGCAAGGGGTAGGGATGGGGGTGGGCCTATGGGTAGGGGGAGCTGTAGGGCCAGGGGTAGTGATAGGAACAGAGGTAGTGCTAGGCGTAGGCCTAGGGCGATGGGTCGTGCTCGGAGTAGGGTTAGGTGAAGGGCTAGTGGTTGGCATAGGCCAACGAGCAGTGTTAGGGTTAGGGCTCATGTTAGGCCTAGGACGAGTGGTAGTGGTAGGGTTTAGCCGTGGGCTAGGGGTAGGTGTCACCGCAGGGCTCCGGGTAGTCCTAGTACTCGGAACAGGTGTAGGGCTGGATTAGGGTGTGGTAAGAGTGGGTCCAGGGTGATTTCGTAGGACACGGCTTAGTGCTGTGTCTAACGGTAGGGCAAGGTGTACTGGTCGGCGACGGGCAAGTGGTAGGCCTCGGACTAGAGTGAGCACTGGGCGTTGGTCTAAGGCCCGAGGTAGGGCTAGTGGGAGATTTAGCGTAGCGCTGGGGTAGGCAAAGGGCAAGGGGTGGGTGTCGGGGTAAACCTCGTAGTAGGCCTAGGACAAGGAGTTGGAGATGTGGCTAGGGGTAGGGGTGGAGGTGGGCCTATGGGTAGGGGGAGCTGTAGGGCCAGGGGTAGTGGTAGGATCAGAGGTAGTGCTAGGTGTAGGCCTAGGGCGAGGGGTAGTGCTCGGGGTAACCTAACACTAACCCTAACCGTAACCCTAACCCTAACCCCTAATTCTAACCCTAACCCAACTCTAACCCTAACACCAAACCTAACCCTAACCCTAACCCTAACCCTAACACCAACCCTAACCCTAACCCTAACCCTAAACCCTAACCCTAACCCTAACCCTAACCCTAACCCTAACCCTAACCCTAACAAGGGCAAGGTGTACTGGTCAGCGACGGGCAAGTTCAAGGCCTCGGACTAGAGGCAGGCATGTGCGTTGGTCTAGGGCCCGAGCTAGGGCTAGTGGGAGCGGTACGCGTATTGCTGTGGTAGGCATAGGGCAAGGGGTGGGTGTCGAGGTTCACCTCGGAGTAGGCTTAGGGCCAGGAGTGGGAATTGTGGCTAAGGGTAGGGATGGGGGTGGACCTATGGGTAGGGGGATCTGTAGGGCCAGGGGTAGTGGTAGGACCAGAGGTTGTGCTAGGCGTAGGACTAGGGCGAGGGGTCGTGCTCGGGGTAGGGTTAGGTGAAGGGCTAGTGGTTGGCAGAGGCCAACGAGCAGTGTTAGGTTTAGGGCTCATGTTATGCCTAGGACGAGTGGTAATGTTAGGGGTTAGACGAGGGCTAGGGGTAGGTGTCACGGGAGGGCTCCGGGTAGTCCTAGGACTCCGAACAGGTGTAGGGCTGGATTAGTGTGCGGCTAAGGGTGGGTCCTGGGTGATTTCGTAGGACACGGGTTAGTGCTCTGGCTAACGGTAGGGCAAGGTGTACTGGTCGGCAACGGGCAAGTGCTAGACCTCGGACTAGAGGGAGCACTGGGCGTTGGTCTAGGGCCCGAGCTAGGCCTAGTGGGAGCGGTAGGCGTAGCGCTGGGGAAGGCATAGGGCAAGAAGTGGGTGTCGGGGTAAACTTCGGAGTAGGCTTTGGGCCAGGATTTGGAGTTGTGGCTAGGGGTAGGGATGGGTGTGGGCCCATGGTTAGGGGGAGCTGTAGGGCCAGGGGTAGAGGTAGGACCAGAGGTAGTGCTAGGCGTAGGCCTAGGGCGAGGGGTAGTGCTCGGGGTAGGGTTAGGTGAAGGGCTAGTGGTTAGCAGAGGCCCACGGGCAGTGTTAGTATTAGGGCTCATGTTAGGCCTAGGACTAGTGGTAGTGGTAGGGGTTGGCCGAGGGCTAGGGGTAGGTGTCACGGTAGGGCTCCGGGTAGTCCTAGGACTCGGAACGGGTGTAGGGCTGGATTAGGGTGTTGTAAGTGTGGGTCCAGGGTGATTTCATAGGACATGGGTTAGTGCTCTGGCTAACGGTAGGGCAAGGTGTACTGGTCGGCATCGGGCAAGTGGTAGGCCTCTGACTAGAGGGAGCACTGGGCGTTGGTCTAGGGCCCGAGCTATGGCTAGTGGGAGCGGTAGGCGTAGCGCTGGGGAGGCAAAGGGCAAGGGGTGGGTGTCGGTGTAAACCTCGGAGTAGGCCTAGGACAAGGAGTGGGAGCTGTGGCTAAGAGTAGGGATGGAGGTGGGCCTATGGGTAGGGAAAGCTGTAGGGCCAGGGGTAGGGGTAGGACCAGAGGTACTGCTAGGCGTAGGCTTAGGGCGAGGGGTAGTGCTAGGGGTAAACTATCCCTAACCCTAACCCTAACCCTAACCCTAACCCTAATCCCTAACCCTAACCCTAACCCTAACCCTAACACCAACCCCAACCCGAACCCTAACCCTAACCCTAACACCAACCCTAACCCTAACCCTAACCCCAACCCTAACCCTAAACCTAACCCTAACGCTAACCCTAACCCTAACCCTACCCTAACCCCTAACCCTAACCCTAACCCTAAGCCTAACACCAACCCTAACCCTAACCATAACCCTAACCCTAACACCAACCCTAACCCTAACCCTAACCCTAAACCCTAACTCTAACCCTAACCCTAACGATAACCCTAAACCTAACCCTAACCCTAACCCTAACCCTAAACCTAACCCTAACCCTAACCCTAACCCCTAACCCTAACCCTAACCCTAACCCTAACACAAACCCTAACCCTAACCATAACCCTAAACCTAACACCAACCCTAACCCTAACCTACCACTAACCCTAACCCTAACACTAACCCTAACCCTAACACCAACCCTAACCCTAATCCTAACCCTAAACCCTAACCCTAACCCTAACCCTAACCCTAACCCTAACCCTAACCCTTTCACCAACCCTAAACATAACACTAACCCTAAACACTTACCCTAACCCAAACACTAACCCTAACCCTAACACCAACCCTTACCCTAACCCTAACCTTAACCCTAACATCAACCCTAACCCTAACCGTAACCCTAAACCCTAACCCTAACCCTAACCCTAACCCTAACAAGGGCAAGGTGTACTGGTCAGCGACGGGCAAGTTCTAGGCCTGGGACTAGAGGGAGACATGGGCGTTGGTCTAGGGCCCGAGCTAGGGCTAGTGGGAGCGGTACGCGGATCGCTGGTGTAGGCATAGGGCAAGGAGTGGGTGTCGAGGTACACCTCGGAGTTGGCTTAGGGCCAAGAGTGGGAATTGTGGCTAGGGGTATGGATGGGGGTGGACCTATGGGTAGGGGGATCTGAAGGGCCAGGGGTAGTGGTAGGACCAGAGGTAGTGCTAGGCGTTGGCCTAGGGCGAGGGGTCGTGCTCGGGGTAGGGTTAGGTGAAGGGCTAGTGGTTGGCAGAGGCCGCCGGCAGTGTTAGGGTTAGGGCTCATGTTAGGCCTAGGACTAGTGGTAGTGGTAGGGGATGGCCGAGGGCTAGGGGTAGGTGTCACGGGAGGGCTCCGGGTAGTCCTAGGACTCCTAACGGATGTGGGGCATGAATAGGGTGTGGCTAATGGTGGGTCCAGGGTGATTTCGTAGGACACGGGTTAGTGCTCTGGCTATCGGTAGGGCAAGGTGTACTGGTCTGCGACGTGCAAGTGCTAGGCTTCGGACTAGAGTGAGCACTGGGCGTTGGTCTAGGGCCCGAGGTAGGGCTAGTGGGAGCCATAGGCGTAGCGCTGGGGTAGGCAAAGGTCAAGGGGTGGGTGTCGGGGTAAACCTCGGAGTAGGCCTAGGACCAGGAGTGGGAGCTGTGGCTAGGGGTAAAGATGGGGGTGGGCCTATGGGTAGGGGGAGCTGTAGGGCCAGTGGTAGGGGTAGGACCAGAGGTAGTGCTAGGCGTAGGCCTAGGGCGAGGGGTAGTGCTTGGGGGAACCTAACCCTAACCCTAACCCTAACCCTAACCCTAACCCTAACCCTAACACCAACCCTAACCCTATCCCTAACCCTAACCCTAAACCTAACACCAACCCTAAACCTAACCCTAACCATAACCCTAACCCTAACCCTAACCCTAACACCAACCCTAACCCTAACCCTAACCCTAACCCTAACCCTAACCCTAACCCTAACTATAACCCCAAACATAACACCAACCCTAACTCTAACCCTAACACTAAACCTAACACCAACCCTAACCTAACCCTAACCCTAAATCCTAACCCTAACCCTAACCCTAACCCTAACAAGGGCAAGCTGTACTGGTCAGCGACGGGCAACTTCTAGGCCTCGGACTAGAGGGAGCCATGGGCGTTGGTCTAGGGCCCGGCTAGGGCTAGTGGGAGCGGTAGGCGTAGCGCTCGGATAGGCATAGAGCAAGGGGTGGGTGTCGAGGTAAACCTCAAAGTAGGCCTGGGGCCAGGAGCGGGAGCTGTGGCTAGGGGTAGGGGTGGGGGTGAGCCTATGAATAGGGGGAGCTGTAGGGTAAGGGGTAGAGGTAGGACCAGAGGTAGTGCTAGGCGTAAGCCTTGGGCGAGAGGTAGTGCTCGGGGTAGGATTAGTTGAAGGGCTAGTGGTTGGCAGAGGCCCACGGGCAGTGTTAGGGTTAGGGCTCATGTTAAGCCTAGGACTAGTGGTAGTGGTAGGGGTTTGCCGAGGGCTAGGGGTAGGTGTCACGGGAGGGCTCCGGGTAGTCCTAGGACTCGGAACAGGTGTAGGGTTGGATTAGGGTGTGGTAAGGGTGGGTCCAGTGTGATTTCGTAGGACATGGGTTACTGCTCTGGCTAACGGTAGGTCAAGGTGTACTGGTCGGCAACGGGCAAGTGCTAGACCTCGGACTAGAGGGAGCACTGGGCGTTGGTCTAGGGCCCGAGCTAGGCCTAGTGGGAGCGGTAGGCGTAGCGCTGGGGAAGGCATAGGGCAAGAAGTGGGTGTCGGGGTAAACTTCGGAGTAGGCTTTGGGCCAGGATTTGGAGTTGTGGCTAGGGGTAGGGATGGGTGTGGGCCCATGGTTAGGGGGAGCTGTAGGGCCAGGGGTAGAGGTAGGACCAGAGGTAGTGCTAGGCGTAGGCCTAGGGCGAGGGGTAGTGCTCGGGGTAGGGTTAGGTGAAGGGCTAGTGGTTAGCAGAGGCCCACGGGCAGTGTTAGTATTAGGGCTCATGTTAGGCCTAGGACTAGTGGTAGTGGTAGGGGTTGGCCGAGGGCTAGGGGTAGGTGTCACGGTAGGGCTCCGGGTAGTCCTAGGACTCGGAACGGGTGTAGGGCTGGATTAGGGTGTTGTAAGTGTGGGTCCAGGGTGATTTCATAGGACATGGGTTAGTGCTCTGGCTAACGGTAGGGCAAGGTGTACTGGTCGGCATCGGGCAAGTGGTAGGCCTCTGACTAGAGGGAGCACTGGGCGTTGGTCTAGGGCCCGAGCTATGGCTAGTGGGAGCGGTAGGCGTAGCGCTGGGGAGGCAAAGGGCAAGGGGTGGGTGTCGGTGTAAACCTCGGAGTAGGCCTAGGACAAGGAGTGAGAGCTGTGGCTAGGAGTAGGGATGGAGGTGGGCCTATGGGTAGGGAAAGCTGTAGGGCCAGGGGTAGGGGTAGGACCAGAGGTACTGCTAGGCGTAGGCTTAGGGCGAGGAGTAGTGCTAGGGGTAAACTATCCCTAACCCTAACCCTAACCCTAACCCTAACCTAACCCCTAACCCTAACCCTAACCCTAACCCTAACACCAACCCCAACCCGAACCCTAACCCTAACCCTAACACCAACCCTAACCCTAACCCTAACCCCAACCCTAACCCTAAACCTAACCCTAACGCTAACCCTAACCCTAACCCTAACCCCTAACCCTAACCCTAACCCTAAGCCTAACACCAACCCTAACCCTAACCATAACCCTAACCCTAACACCAACCCTAACCCTAACCCTAACCCTAAACCCTAACTCTAACCCTAACCCTAACGATAACCCTAAACCTAACCCTAACCCTAACCCTAACCCTAAACCTAACCCTAACCCTAACCCTAACCCCTAACCCTAACCCTAACCCTAACCCTAACACAAACCCTAACCCTAACCATAACCCTAAACCTAACACCAACCCTAACCCTAACCTACCACTAACCCTAACCCTAACACTAACCCTAACCCTAACACCAACCCTAACCCTAATCCTAACCCTAAACCCTAACCCTAACCCTAACCCTAACCCTAACCCTAACCCCAACCCTAACCCTAACAAGGGCAAGGTGTACTGGTCAGCGACGGGCAAGTTCTAGGCCTCGGACTAGAGGTAGCCATGTGCGTTGGTCTAGGGCACGAGCTAGGGCTAATGGGAGAAGTAGGCGTAGCGCTGGGGTGGGCATAGAGCAAGGGTTGGGTGTCGAGGTGAACCTCGGAGTATGCCTAGGGCCAGGAGTTGGAGCTGTGGCTAAGGGTAGCGATGGGAGTGGGCCTATGGGTAGGAGGAGCTGTAGGGCCAGGGGTAGGGGTAGGACCAAAGGTAGTGGTAGGCGTAGGCCTAGGGCGAGGAATAATGCTCGGGATAGGGTTAGGTGAACGGCTACTGTATGACATAAGCCCACGGGCAGTGTTAGGCTTAGGGCTCATTTTAGGCCTCGGACTAGTGGTAGTGGTAGGGGTTGGCCGAGGGCTAGAAGTAGGTGCCATACGAGGGCTCCGGGTAGTCCTAGGACACAGAACGGATGTAGGGCTGGATATGGGTGTGGCTAAGGGTGGGTCCAGGGTGATTTCGTAGGACACGGGTTAGTGCTCTGGCTAACGGTAGGGCAAGCTGTACTGGTCGGCGACAGGCAAGTGCTAGGCCTCGGACTAAAGTGAGCACTGTGCGTTGGTCTAGGGCCCGAGCTAGGGCTAGTGGGTGCAATAGGCGTAGCGCTGGGGTATCAAAAGGCAAGGGGTCGGTGTCGGGGTAAACTTCGGAGTAGGCATAGGACCAGGAGCGGGAGCTGTTGCTAGGGTAGGGATGGGGGTGGGCCAATGGGTAGGGGGAGCTGTAGGGCCAGGGGTAGCTGTAGGACCACAGGTAGTGCTAGGCGTAGGCCTAGGGCGAGGGGTAGTGCTCAGGGTAACCTAACCCTAACCCTAACCCTAACCCCTAACCCTAACCATAACCCTAACCCTAACACCAACACTAACCCTAACCCTAACACTAAACCTAACCCTAACCCTAACCCTAACCCTAAACCTAACCCTAACCCTAACCCTAACCCTAACCCCTAACCCTAACCCTAACCCTAACCCTAACCCTAACACCAACCCTAACCCTAACCATAACCCTAACCCTAACACCAACCCTAACCCTAACCCTAACCCTAACCTACCACTAACCCTAACCCTAACACTAACCCTAACCCTAACACCAACCCTAACCCTAACCCTAACCCTAAACCCTAACCCTAACCCTAACCCTAACCCTAACCCTAACCCCAACCCTAACCCTAACAAGGGCAAGGTGTACTGGTCAGCGACGGGCAAGTTCTAGGCCTCGGACTAGAGGTAGCCATGTGCGTTGGTCTAGGGCACGAGCTAGGGCTAATGGCAGAAGTTGGCGTAGCGCTGGGGTGAGCATAGAGCAAGGGGTGGGTGTCGAGGTGAACCTCGGAGTAGGCCTAGGGCCAGGAGTGGGAGCTGTGGCAAGGGGTAGGGATGGGGGTGGGCCTATGGGTAGGGGGAGCTGTAGGGCCAGGGGTAGTGATAGGAACAGAGGTAGTGCTAGGCGTAGGCCTAGGGCGATGGGTCGTGCTCGGAGTAGGGTTAGGTGAAGGGCTAGTGGTTGGCATAGGCCAACGAGCAGTGTTAGGGTTAGGGCTCATGTTAGGCCTAGGACGAGTGGTAGTGGTAGGGTTTAGCCGTGGGCTAGGGGTAGGTGTCACCGCAGGGCTCCGGGTAGTCCTAGTACTCGGAACAGGTGTAGGGCTGGATTAGGGTGTGGTAAGAGTGGGTCCAGGGTGATTTTGTAGGACACGGCTTAGTGCTGTGTCTAACGGTAGGGCAAGGTGTACTGGTCGGCGACGGGCAAGTGGTAGGCCTCGGACTAGAGTGAGCACTGGGCGTTGGTCTAAGGCCCGAGGTAGGGCTAGTGGGAGATTTAGCGTAGCGCTGGGGTAGGCAAAGGGCAAGGGGTGGGTGTCGGGGTAAACCTCGTAGTAGGCCTAGGACAAGGAGTTGGAGATGTGGCTAGGGGTAGGGGTGGAGGTGGGCCTATGGGTAGGGGGAGCTGTAGGGCCAGGGGTAGTGGTAGGATCAGAGGTAGTGCTAGGTGTAGGCCTAGGGCGAGGGGTAGTGCTCGGGGTAACCTAACACTAACCCTAACCGTAACCCTAACCCTAACCCCTAATTCTAACCCTAACCCAACTCTAACCCTAACACCAAACCTAACCCTAACCCTAACCCTAACCCTAACACCAACCCTAACCCTAACCCTAACCCTAAACCCTAACCCTAACCCTAACCCTAACCCTAACCCTAACCCTAACCCTAACAAGGGCAAGGTGTACTGGTCAGCGACGGGCAAGTTCAAGGCCTCGGACTAGAGGCAGGCATGTGCGTTGGTCTAGGGCCCGAGCTAGGGCTAGTGGGAGCGGTACGCGTATTGCTGTGGTAGGCATAGGGCAAGGGGTGGGTGTCGAGGTTCACCTCGGAGTAGGCTTAGGGCCAGGAGTGGGAATTGTGGCTAAGGGTAGGGATGGGGGTGGACCTATGGGTAGGGGGATCTGTAGGGCCAGGGGTAGTGGTAGGACCAGAGGTTGTGCTAGGCGTAGGACTAGGGCGAGGGGTCGTGCTCGGGGTAGGGTTAGGTGAAGGGCTAGTGGTTGGCAGAGGCCAACGAGCAGTGTTAGGTTTAGGGCTCATGTTATGCCTAGGACGAGTGGTAATGTTAGGGGTTAGACGAGGGCTAGGGGTAGGTGTCACGGGAGGGCTCCGGGTAGTCCTAGGACTCCGAACAGGTGTAGGGCTGGATTAGTGTGCGGCTAAGGGTGGGTCCTGGGTGATTTCGTAGGACACGGGTTAGTGCTCTGGCTAACGGTAGGGCAAGGTGTACTGGTCGGCAACGGGCAAGTGCTAGACCTCGGACTAGAGGGAGCACTGGGCGTTGGTCTAGGGCCCGAGCTAGGCCTAGTGGGAGCGGTAGGCGTAGCGCTGGGGAAGGCATAGGGCAAGAAGTGGGTGTCGGGGTAAACTTCGGAGTAGGCTTTGGGCCAGGATTTGGAGTTGTGGCTAGGGGTAGGGATGGGTGTGGGCCCATGGTTAGGGGGAGCTGTAGGGCCAGGGGTAGAGGTAGGACCAGAGGTAGTGCTAGGCGTAGGCCTAGGGCGAGGGGTAGTGCTCGGGGTAGGGTTAGGTGAAGGGCTAGTGGTTAGCAGAGGCCCACGGGCAGTGTTAGTATTAGGGCTCATGTTAGGCCTAGGACTAGTGGTAGTGGTAGGGGTTGGCCGAGGGCTAGGGGTAGGTGTCACGGTAGGGCTCCGGGTAGTCCTAGGACTCGGAACGGGTGTAGGGCTGGATTAGGGTGTTGTAAGTGGGGGTCCAGGGTGATTTCATAGGACATGGGTTAGTGCTCTGGCTAACGGTAGGGCAAGGTGTACTGGTCGGCATCGGGCAAGTGGTAGGCCTCTGACTAGAGGGAGCACTGGGCGTTGGTCTAGGGCCCGAGCTATGGCTAGTGGGAGCGGTAGGCGTAGCGCTGGGGAGGCAAAGGGCAAGGGGTGGGTGTCGGTGTAAACCTCGGAGTAGGCCTAGGACAAGGAGTGGGAGCTGTGGCTAGGAGTAGGGATGGAGGTGGGCCTATGGGTAGGGAAAGCTGTAGGGCCAGGGGTAGGGGTAGGACCAGAGGTACTGCTAGGCGTAGGCTTAGGGCGAGGGGTAGTGCTAGGGGTAAACTATCCCTAACCCTAACCCTAACCCTAACCCTAACCCTAACCCCTAACCCTAACCCTAACCCTAACCCTAACACCAACCCCAATCCGAACCCTAACCCTAACCCTAACACCAACCCTAACCCTAACCCTAACCCCAACCCTAACCCTAAACCTAACCCTAACGCTAACCCTAACCCTAACCCTAACCCTAACCCCTAACCCTAACCCTAACCCTAAGCCTAACACCAACCCTAACCCTAACCATAACCCTAACCCTAACACCAACCCTAACCCTAACCCTAACCCTAAACCCTAACTCTAACCCTAACCCTAACGATAACCCTAAACCTAACCCTAACCCTAACCCTAACCCTAAACCTAACCCTAACCCTAACCCTAACCCCTAACCCTAACCCTAACCCTAACCCTAACACAAACCCTAACCCTAACCATAACCCTAAACCTAACACCAACCCTAACCCTAACCTACCACTAACCCTAACCCTAACCCTAACCCTAACCCTAACCCTAACCCCAACCCTAACCCTAACAAGGGCAAGGTGTACTGGTCAGCGACGGGCAAGTTCTAGGCCTCGGACTAGAGGTAGCCATGTGCGTTGGTCTAGGGCACGAGCTAGGGCTAATGGGAGAAGTAGGCGTAGCGCTGGGGTGGGCATAAAGCAAGGGTTGGGTGTCGAGGTGAACCTCGGAGTATGCCTAGGGCCAGGAGTTGGAGCTGTGGCTAAGGGTAGCGATGGGAGTGGGCCTATGGGTAGGAGGAGCTGTAGGGCCAGGGGTAGGGGTAGGACCAAAGGTAGTGGTAGGCGTAGGCCTAGGGCGAGGAATAATGCTCGGGATAGGGTTAGGTGAACGGCTACTGTATGACATAAGCCCACGGGCAGTGTTAGGCTTAGGGCTCATTTTAGGCCTCGGACTAGTGGTAGTGGTAGGGGTTGGCCGAGGGCTAGAAGTAGGTGCCATACGAGGGCTCCGGGTAGTCCTAGGACACAGAACGGATGTAGGGCTGGATATGGGTGTGGCTAAGGGTGGGTCCAGGGTGATTTCGTAGGACACGGGTTAGTGCTCTGGGTAACGGTAGGGCAAGCTGTACTGGTCGGCGACAGGCAAGTGCTAGGCCTCGGACTAAAGTGAGCACTGTGCGTTGGTCTAGGGCCCGAGCTAGGGCTAGTGGGTGCAATAGGCGTAGCGCTGGGGTATCAAAAGGCAAGGGGTCGGTGTCGGGGTAAACTTCGGAGTAGGCATAGGACCAGGAGCGGGAGCTGTTGCTAGGGTAGGGATGGGGGTGGGCCAATGGGTAGGGGGAGCTGTAGGGCCAGGGGTAGCTGTAGGACCACAGGTAGTGCTAGGCGTAGGCCTAGGGCGAGGGGTAGTGCTCAGGGTAACCTAACCCTAACCCTAACCCTAACCCCTAACCCTAACCATAACCCTAACCCTAACACCAACACTAACCCTAACCCTAACACTAAACCTAACCCTAACCCTAACCCTAACCCTAACCCTAAACCTAACCCTAACCCTAACCCTAACCCTAACCCCTAACCCTAACCCTAACCCTAACCCTAACCCTAACACCAACCCTAACCCTAACCATAACCCTAACCCTAACACCAACCCTAACCCTAACCCTAACCCTAACCTACCACTAACCCTAACCCTAACACTAACCCTAACCCTAACACCAACCCTAACCCTAACCCTAACCCTAAACCCTAACCCTAACCCTAACCCTAACCCTAACCCTAACCCCAACCCTAACCCTAACAAGGGCAAGGTGTACTGGTCAGCGACGGGCAAGTTCTAGGCCTCGGACTAGAGGTAGCCATGTGCGTTGGTCTAGGGCACGAGCTAGGGCTAATGGCAGAAGTTGGCGTAGCGCTGGGGTGAGCATAGAGCAAGGGGTGGGTGTCGAGGTGAACCTCGGAGTAGGCCTAGGGCCAGGAGTGGGAGCTGTGGCAAGGGGTAGGGATGGGGGTGGGCCTATGGGTAGGGGGAGCTGTAGGGCCAGGGGTAGTGATAGGAACAGAGGTAGTGCTAGGCGTAGGCCTAGGGCGATGGGTCGTGCTCGGAGTAGGGTTAGGTGAAGGGCTAGTGGTTGGCATAGGCCAACGAGCAGTGTTAGGGTTAGGGCTCATGTTAGGCCTAGGACGAGTGGTAGTGGTAGGGTTTAGCCGTGGGCTAGGGGTAGGTGTCACCGCAGGGCTCCGGGTAGTCCTAGTACTCGGAACAGGTGTAGGGCTGGATTAGGGTGTGGTAAGAGTGGGTCCAGGGTGATTTCGTAGGACACGGCTTAGTGCTGTGTCTAACGGTAGGGCAAGGTGTACTGGTCGGCGACGGGCAAGTGGTAGGCCTCGGACTAGAGTGAGCACTGGGCGTTGGTCTAAGGCCCGAGGTAGGGCTAGTGGGAGATTTAGCGTAGCGCTGGGGTAGGCAAAGGGCAAGGGGTGGGTGTCGGGGTAAACCTCGTAGTAGGCCTAGGACAAGGAGTTGGAGATGTGGCTAGGGGTAGGGGTGGAGGTGGGCCTATGGGTAGGGGGAGCTGTAGGGCCAGGGGTAGTGGTAGGATCAGAGGTAGTGCTAGGTGTAGGCCTAGGGCGAGGGGTAGTGCTCGGGGTAACCTAACACTAACCCTAACCGTAACCCTAACCCTAACCCCTAATTCTAACCCTAACCCAACTCTAACCCTAACACCAAACCTAACCCTAACCCTAACCCTAACCCTAACACCAACCCTAACCCTAACCCTAACCCTAAACCCTAACCCTAACCCTAACCCTAACCCTAACCCTAACCCTAACCCTAACAAGGGCAAGGTGTACTGGTCAGCGACGGGCAAGTTCAAGGCCTCGGACTAGAGGCAGGCATGTGCGTTGGTCTAGGGCCCGAGCTAGGGCTAGTGGGAGCGGTACGCGTATTGCTGTGGTAGGCATAGGGCAAGGGGTGGGTGTCGAGGTTCACCTCGGAGTAGGCTTAGGGCCAGGAGTGGGAATTGTGGCTAAGGGTAGGGATGGGGGTGGACCTATGGGTAGGGGGATCTGTAGGGCCAGGGGTAGTGGTAGGACCAGAGGTTGTGCTAGGCGTAGGACTAGGGCGAGGGGTCGTGCTCGGGGTAGGGTTAGGTGAAGGGCTAGTGGTTGGCAGAGGCCAACGAGCAGTGTTAGGTTTAGGGCTCATGTTATGCCTAGGACGAGTGGTAATGTTAGGGGTTAGACGAGGGCTAGGGGTAGGTGTCACGGGAGGGCTCCGGGTAGTCCTAGGACTCCGAACAGGTGTAGGGCTGGATTAGTGTGCGGCTAAGGGTGGGTCCTGGGTGATTTCGTAGGACACGGATTAGTGCTCTGGCTAACGGTAGGGCAAGGTGTACTGGTCGGCGACGGGCAAGTGCTAGGCCTCGGATTAGAGTGAGCACTGGGCGTTGGTCTATGGCTCGAGGTAGGGCTAGTGGGAGCTGTAGGCGTAACGCTGGGGTAGGCAAAGGGCAAGGGGTGGGTGTCGGGGTAAACCTCGGAGTAGGCCTAGGACAAGGAGTGGGAGCTGTGGCTAGAGGTAGGGATGGAGGTGGGCCTATGGGTAGGGAGAGCTGTAGGGCCAGGGGTAGGGGTAGGACCAGAGGTAGTGCTAGGTGTAGGCCTAGGGTGAGGGGTAGTGCTCGGGGTAACCTAACCCTAACCCTAACACTAACCCTAAGCCTAACACCTAACGCTAACCCTAACACTAACCCTAACCCTAACCCTAACCCTAACCCTTTCACCAACCCTAAACATAACACTAACCCTAAACACTAACCCTAACCCTAACACTAACCCTAACCCTAACACCAACCCTTACCCTAACCCTAACCTTAACCCTAACATCAACCCTAACCCTAACCGTAACCCTAAACCCTAACCCTAACCCTAACCCTAACCCTAACAAGGGAAAGGTGTACTGGTCAGCGACGGGCAAGTTCTAGGCCTTGGACTAGAGGGAGACATGGGCGTTGGTCTAGGGCCCGAGCTAGGGCTAGTGGGAGCGGTACGCGTATCGCTGGGGTAGGCATAGGGCAAGGGTTGGGTGTCGAGGTACACCTCGGAGTTGGCTTAGGGCCAGGAGTGGGAATTGTGGCTAGGGGTAGGGATGGGGGTGGACCTATGGGTAGAGGGATCTGTAGGGCCAGGGGTAGTGGTAGGACCAGAGGTAGTGCTAGGCGTAGGCCTAGGGCGAGGGGTCGTGCTCGGGGTAGGGTTAGGTGAAGGGCTAGTGGTTGGCAGAGGCCAACGAGCAGTGTTAGGTTTAGGGCTCATGTTATGCCTAGGACGAGTGGTATTGGTAGGGGTTAGACGAGGGCTAGGGGTAGGTGTCACGGGAGGGCTCCGGGTAGTCCTATGACTCGGAACAGGTGTAGGGCTGGATTAGTGTGCGGTAAGTGTGGGTCCAGGGTGATTTCGTAGGACACGGGTTAGTGCTCTGGCTAACTGTAGGGCAAGGTGTACTGGTCGGCGACGGGCAAGTGCTAGGCCTCGGACTAGAGTGAGCACTGGGCGTTGGTCTAGGGCCCGAGGTAGGGCTAGTTGGAGAGGTAGGCGTTGCGCTGGGGTAGGCAAAGGGCAAGGGGTGGGTGTCGGGGTAAACCTCGGAGTAGGCCTAGGACAAGGAGTGGGAGCTGTGGCTAGGAGTAGGGATGGAGGTGGGCCTATGGGTAGGGAAACCTGTAGGGCCAGGGGTAGGGGTAGAACCAGAGGTAGTGCTGGGCGTAGGCCTAGGGCGAGGGGTAGTGCTAGGGGTAACCTATCCCTAACCCTAACCCTAACCCTAACCCTAACCCTAACCCTAACACAATCCCAACCCGAACCCTAACCCTAACCCTAACCCTAACACCAACCCTAACCCTAACCCTAACCCTAACCCTAACCCTAACCCTAAACCTAACCCAACGCTAACCGTTACCCTAACACTAACCCTAACCCCTAACCCTAACCCTAACCCTAACCCTAACCCTAAGCCTAACACCAACCCTAACCCTAACCATAACCCTAAACCTAACCCTAACCCTAACCCTAACCCTCACACCAACCCTAATCCTAACCCTAACCCTAACCCTAACACCTAACCCTAACCCTAACCCTAACCCTAACCTACCACTAACCCTAACCCTAACCCTAACCCTAACACCAACCCTAACCCTAACACTAAACCCTAACCCTAACCCTAACACTAACCCTAACCCTAACCCCAACCCTAACCCTCACAAGGGCAAGGTGTACTGGTCAGAGACGGGCAAGTTCTAGGCCTCGGACTAGAGGTAGCCATGTGCGTTGGTCTAGGGAACGAGCTAGGGCTAATGGGAGAAGTAGGCGTAGCGCTGGGGTGGGCATAGAGCAAGGGGTGGGTGTCGAGGTGAACCTCGGAGTAGGCCTAGGGCCAGGAGTGGGAGCTGTGGCAAGGGGTAGGGATGGGGGTGGGCCTATGGGTAGGGGGAGCTGTAAGGCCAGGGGTAGGAGTAGGATCAGAGGTTGTGCTAGGCGTAGGCCTAGGGCGAGGGGTAGTGCTCGGGGTAACCTAACACTAACCCTAACCCTAACCCTAACCCTGACCCCTAACCCTAACCCTAACCCTAACTCTAACTCTAACACCAAACCTAACCCTAACCCTAACCCTAACCCTAACACCAACCCTAACCCTAACCCTAACCCTAAACCCTAACCCTAACCCTAACCCTAACCCTAACAAGGGCAAGGTGTACTGGTCAGCGACGGGCAAGTTCTAGGCCTAGGACTAGAGGCAGGCATGTGCGTTGGTCTAGGGCCCGAGCTAGGGCTAGTGGGAGCGGTACGCGTATTGCTGGGGTAGGCATAGGGCAAGGGTTGGGTGTCGAGGTACACCTCGGAGTAGGCTTAGGGCCAGGAGAGGGAATTGTGGCTAGGGGTATGGATGGGGGTGGACCTATGGGTAGGGGGATCTGTAGGGCCAGGGGTAGTGGTAGGACCAGAGGTTGTGCTAGGCATAGGCCTAGGGCGAGGGGTCGTGCTCGGGGTAGGGTTAGGTGAAGGGCTAGTGGTTGGCAGAGGCCAACGAGCAGTGTTAGATTTAGGGCTCATGTTATGCTTAGGACGAGTGGTAGTGATAGGGGTTAGACGAGGGCTAGGGGTAGGTGTCACGGGAGGGCTCCGGGTAGTCCTAGGACTCGGAACAGGTGTAGGGCTGGATTAGTGTGCGGCTAAGGGTGGGTCCAGGGTGATTTCGTAGGACACGGGTTAGTGCTCTGGCTAACGGTAGGGCAAGGTGTACTGGTCGGCGACGGGCAAGTGCTAGGCCTCGGACTAGAGTGAGCACTGGGCGTTGGTCTAGGGCCCGAGGTAGGGCTAGTGGGAGAGGTAGGCGTTGCGCTGGTGTAGGCAAAGGGCAAGGGGTGGATGTCGGGGTAAACCTCGGAGTAGGCCTAGGACAAGGAGTGGGAGCTGTGGCTAGGAGTAGGGATGGAGGTGGGCCTATGGGTAGGGAAAGCTGTAGGGCCAGGGGTAGGTGTAGGACCAGAGGTAGTGCTAGGCGTAGGCCTAAAGCGAGGGGTAGTGCTAGGGGTAACCTATCCCTAACCCTAACCCAAACCCACCCTAACCCTAACACCAACCCCAACCCGAACCCTAACCCTAACACTAACCCTAACCCTAACACCAACCCTAACCTTAACCCTAACCCTTACCCTAACCCTAACCCTAAACCTAACCCTAACGCTAACCCTAACGCTAACCCTAATCCTAACCCCTAACCCTAACCCTAACCCTAACCCTAACACCAACCCTAACCCTAACCCTAACCCTAACCCTAACACCAACCCTAACCCTAAACCTAACCCTAAA
>NC_138046.1:39844334-39849334 GCF_964194185.1 Rhinolophus hipposideros
AGGGCCAGGGGTAGGGGTAGGACCAGAGGTAAGGCTAGGCGTAGGACTAGGGCGAGGGGTAGTGCTAGGGGTAAACTATCCCTAACCCTAACCCTAACCCTAACCCTAACCCCTAACCCTAACCCTAACCCTAACCCTAACACCAACCCCAACCCGAACCCTAACCCTAACCCTAACACCAACCCTAACCCTAACCCTAACCCTAACCCTAACCCTAAACCTAACCCTAACGCTAACTCTAACCCTAACCCTAACACTAAGCCCTATCCCTAACCCTAACCCTAAGCCTAACACCAACCCTAACCCTAACCCTAACCCTAACCCCTAACCCTAACCCTAACCCTAACACTAAACCTAACCCTAACCCTAACCCTAACCCTAAACCTAACCCTAACCCCTAACCCTAACCCTAACCCTAACCCTAACACCAACCCTAACCCTAACCATAACCCTAACCCTAACACCAACCCTAACCCTAACCCTAACCCTAACCCTAACCTACCACTAACCCTAACCCTAACACTAACCCTAACCCTAACACCAACCCTAACCCTAACCCTAACCCTAAACCCTAACCCTAACCCTAACCCTAACCCTAACCCTAACCCTAACCCTAACGCCAACCCTAACCCTAACAAGGGCAAGGTGTACTGGTCAGCGACGGGCAAGTTCTAGGCCTCGGACTAGAGGTAGCCATGTGCGTTGGTCTAGGGCACGAGCTAGGGCTAATGGGAGAAGTTGGCGTAGCGCTGGGGTGGGCATAGAGCAAGGGGTGGGTGTCGAGGTGAACCTCGGAGTAGGCCTAGGGCCAGGAGTGGGAGCTGTGGCAAGGGGTAGGGATGGGGGTGGGCCTATGGGTAGGGGGAGCTGTAGGGCCAGGGGTAGTGATAGGAACAGAGGTAGTGCTAGGCGTCGGCCTAGGGCGATGGGTCGTGCTCGGGGTAGGGTTAGATGAAGGGCTAGTGGTTGGAAGAGACCAACGAGCAGTGTTAGGGTTAGGGCTCATGTTAGGCCTAGGACGAGTGGGAGTGGTAGGGGTTAGCCGAGGGCTAGGGGTAGGTGTCACGGCAGGGCTCCGGGTAGTACTAGGACTCGGAACAGGTGTAGGGCTGGATTAGGGTGTGGTAAGGGTGGGTCCAGGGTGAATTCGTAGGACACGGGTTAGTGCTCTGGCTAACGGTAGGGCAAGGTGTACTGGTCGGCGACGGGCAATGATAGGCCTCGGACTAGAGTGAGCACTGGGCGTTGGTCTAGGGCCCGAGGTAGGGCTAGTGGGAGAGTTAGGCGTAGCGCTGTGGTAGGCAAATGGCAAGGGGTGGGTGTCGGGGTAAACCTCGGAGTAGACCTAAAACAAGGAGTGGGAGATGTGGCTAGGGGTAGGGATGGAGGTGGTCCTATGGGTAGGGGGAGCTGTAGGGCCAGGGGTAGGGGTAGGACCACAGGTAGTGCTAGGCGTAGTCCTAGGGCGATTGGTAGTGCTCGGGGTAACCTAACCCTAACCCTAACCCTAACCCTAACACCAACCCCAACACGAACCCTAACCCTAACCCTAACCCTAACACCAACCCTAAACCTAACCCTAACCCTAACCCTAACACCAACCCCAACCCGAACCCTAACCCTAACCCTAACCCTAACACCAACCCTAACCCTAACCCTAACACTAACCCTAACCCTAAACATAACCCTAACGCTAACCCTAACTCTAACCCTAACCCTCACCCCTAACCCTAACCTTAACCCTAACACCAACCCTAACCCTAACCATAACCCTAACCCTAACACCAACCCTAACCCTAACCCTAACCCTAAACCCTAACCCTAACCCTAACCCTAACCCTAACACCAACCCCAACCCGAACCCTAACCCTAACCCTAACCCTAACACTAACCCTAACCCTAACCCCTAACCCTAACCCTAACCCTAACCCTAACACCAACCCTAACCCTAACCCTAACCCTAAACCCTAACCCTAACCCTAACCCTAACCCTAACCCTAACACCTAACCCTAACCCTAACCCTAACTCTAACACCAACCCTAACCCAAAACCTAACCCTAACCCTAACCCTAACACCAACCATAAACCTAACCCTAACCCTAACCCTAACACCAACCCTAACCCTAACCCTAACCCTAAACCCTAACCCTAACCCTACCCCTAACCCTAACCCTAACCCTAACCCTATAAAGGGCAAGGTGTACTGGTCAGCGACGGGCAAGTTCTAGGCCTCGGACTAGAGGGAGCCATGGGCGTTGGTCTAGGGCCCGAGCTAGGGCTAGTTGGAGCGGTAGGCGTAGCGCTGGGTTAGGCATAGGGCAAGGGGTGGGTGTCGAGGTAATCCTCGGAGTAGGCCTAGGGAAAGGAGTGGGAGCTGTGGCTAGGGGTAGGGATGGGGGTTGGCCTATGGGTATGGGGAGCTGTAGGGCCAGGGGTAGTGGTAGGACCAGAGGTAGTGCTAGGCGTAGGCCTAGGGCGAGGGGTAGTGCTCGGAGTAACCTAACCTTTACCCTAACCCTAACACTAACCCCTAACCCTAACCCTAACCCTAACACCAACCCTAACCCTAACCCTAACCCTAACCCTAACACCAACCCCAACACGAACCCTAACCCTAACCCTAACACCAACCCTAACCCTAACCCTAACCCTAACCCTAACCTTAACCCTAACCCTAAACCTAACCCTAACGCTAACCCTAACCCTAACACTAACCCTAACCCTAACCCCTAACCCTAACCCTAACCCTAACCCTAACAACAACCCTAACCCTAATTCTAACCCTAAACCCTAACCCTAACCCTAACCCTAACCCTAACCCTAACCCTAAACCTAACCCTAACCCTAACCCTAAACCTAACACCTAACCCTAACCCTAACCCTAACTCTAACACCAACCCTAACCCAAAACCTAACCCTAACCCTAACCCTAACACCAACCATAAACCTAACCCTAACCCTAACCCTAACACCAACCCTAACCCTAAACCTAACCCTAAACCCTAACCCTAACCCTACCCCTAACCCTAACCCTATAAAGGGCAAGGTGTACTGGTCAGCGACGGGCAAGTTCTAGGCCTCGGACTAGAGGGAGCCATGGGCGTTGGTCTAGGGCCCGAGCTAGGGCTAGTTGGAGCGGTAGGCGTAGCGCTGGGGTAGGCATAGGGCAAGGGGTGGGTGTCGAGGTAATCCTCGGAGTAGGCCTAGGGACAGGAGTGGGAGCTGTGGCTAGGGGTAGGGATGGGGGTTGGCCTATGGGTATGGGGAGCTGTAGGGCCAGGGGTAGTGGGAGGACCAGAGGTAGTGCTAGGCGTAGGCCTAGGGCGAGGGGTAGTGCTCGGGGTAACCTAACCTTTACCCTAACCCTAACACTAACCCCTAACCCTAACCCTAACCCTAACCCTAACAACAACCCTAACGCTAAGCCTAACCCTAACCCTAACACCAACACTAACCGTAACACTAACCTTAAACCCTAACCCTAACCCTAACCTTAACACTAACCCTAACACCAACCCTAACCCTAACCCTACCCTAACCCTAACACCAACCCCAAACCGAACCCTAACCCTAACCCTAACCCTAACACCAACCCTAACCCTAACCCTAACCCTAACCCTAACCCTAAACCTAACCCTAACGCTAACCCTAACCCTAACCCTAACCCTAACCCCTAACTCTAACTCTAACCCTAACCCTAACACCAACCCTAACCCTAACCCTAACCCCTGACCCTAACCCTAAACCTAACTCTAACCCTAACCCTAAACCTAACCCTAACGCTAACCCTAACCCTAACCCTAACCCCTAACTCTAACCCTAACCCTAACCCTAACACCAAACCTAACCCTAACCATAACCCTAAGCCTAACACCAAACCTAACACTAACCCTAACCCTAAACCCTAACCCTAACCCTAACCCTAACCCTAACCCTAACCCTAACACCTAACCCTAACCCTAACCCTAACTCTAACACCAACCCTAACCCTAACCCTAACCCTAACCCCTAACCCTAACCCTAACCCTAACTCTAAACCCTAACCCTAACCCTAACCCTAACCCTAACCCTAACCCCAACCCTAACCCTAACAAGGGGAAGGTGTACTGGTCAGCGACAAGCAAGTTCTAGGCCTCGGACTAGAGGTAGCCATGTGCGTTGGTCTAGGGCACGAGCTAGGGCTAATGGGAGAAGTAGGCGTAGCGCTGGGGTGGGCATAGAGCAAGGGGTGGGTGTCGAGGTGAACCTCGGAGTAGGCCTAGGGCCAGGAGTGGGAGCTGTGGCAAGGGGTAGGGATGGTGGTGGGCCTATGGGTAGGGGGAGCTGTAGGGCCAGGGGTAGTGATAGGACCAGAGGTAGTGCTAGGCGTCGGCCTAGGGCGATGGGTCGTGCTCGGGGTACGGTTAGATGAAGGGCTAGTGGTTGGCAGAGACCAACGAGCAGTGTTAGGGTTAGGGCTCATGTTAGGCCTAGGACGAGTGGGAGTGGTAGGGGTTAGCCGAGGGCTAGGGGTAGGTGTCACGGCAGGGCTCCGGGTAGTACTAGGACTCGGAACAGGTGTAGGGCTGGATTAGGGTGTGGTAAGGGTGGGTCCAGGGTGAATTCGTAGGACACGGGTTAGTGCTCTGGCTAACGGTAGGGCAAGGTGTACTGGTCGGCGACGGGCAATGATAGGCCTCGGACTAGAGTGAGCACTGGGCGTTGGTCTAGGGCCCGAGGTAGGGCTAGTGGGAGAGTTAGGCATAGCGCTGTGGTAGGCAAATGGCAAGGGGTGGGTGTCGGGGTAAACCTCGGAGTAGACCTAAAACAAGGAGTGGGAGATGTGGCTAGGGGTAGGGATGGAGGTGGGCCTATGGGTAGGGGGAGCTGTAGGGCCAGGGGTAGGGGTAGGACCACAGGTAGTGCTAGGCGTAGGCCTAGGGCGATTGGTAGTGCTCGGGGTAACCTAACCCTAACCCTAACCCTAACCCTAACACCAACCCCAACACGAACCCTAACC
>NC_138046.1:39856834-39864334 GCF_964194185.1 Rhinolophus hipposideros
TAACCCTAACCCTAAGCCCTAACCCTAACCCTAACCCTAAGCCTAACACCAACCCTAACCCTAACCATAACCCTAACCCTAACACCAACACTAACCCTAACCCTAACACTAAACCTAACCCTAACCCTAACCCTAACCCTAAACCTAACCCTAACCCTAACCCTAACCCTAACCCTAACCCCTAACCCTAACCCTAACCCTAACCCTAACACCAACCCTAACCCTAACCATAACCCTAACCCTAACACCAACCCTAACCCTAACCCTAACCCTAACCCTAACCTACCACTAACCCTAACCCTAACACTAACCCTAACCCTAACACCAACCCTAACCCTAACCCTAACCCTAAACCCTAACCCTAACCCTAACCCTAACCCTAACCCTAACCCTAACCCCAACCCTAACCCTAACAAGGTCAAGGTGTACTGGTCAGCGACGGGCAAGTTCTAGGCCTCGGACTAGAGGTAGCCATGTGCGTTGGTCTAGGGCACGAGCTAGGGCTAATGGCAGAAGTTGGCGTAGCGCTGGGGTGGGCATAGAGCAAGGGGTGGGTGTCGAGGTGAACCTCGGAGTAGGCCTAGGGCCAGGAGTGGGAGCTGTGGCAAGGGGTAGGGATGGGGGTGGGCCTATGGGTAGGGGGAGCTGTAGGGCCAGGGGTAGTGATAGGAACAGAGGTAGTGCTAGGCGTAGGCCTAGGGCGATGGGTCGTGCTCGGAGTAGGGTTAGGTGAAGGGCTAGTGGTTGGCATAGGCCAACGAGCAGTGTTAGGGTTAGGGCTCATGTTAGGCCTAGGACGAGTGGTAGTGGTAGGGTTTAGCCGAGGGCTAGGGGTAGGTGTCACCGCAGGGCTCCGGGTAGTCCTAGTACTCGGAACAGGTGTAGGGCTGGATTAGGGTGTGGTAAGGGTGGGTCCAGGGTGATTTCGTAGGACACGGCTTAGTGCTGTGTCTAACGGTAGGGCAAGGTGTACTGGTCGGCGACGGGCAAGTGGTAGGCCTCGGACTAGAGTGAGCACTGGGCGTTGGTCTAAGGCCCGAGGTAGGGCTAGTGGGAGATTTAGCGTAGCGCTGGGGTAGGCAAAGGGCAAGGGGTGGGTGTCGGGGTAAACCTCGTAGTAGGCCTAGGACAAGGAGTTGGAGATGTGGCTAGGGGTAGGGGGAGCTGTAGGGCCAGGGGTAGTGGTAGGATCAGAGGTAGTGCTAGGTGTAGGCCTAGGGCGAGGGGTAGTGCTCGGGGTAACCTAACACTAACCCTAACCGTAACCCTAACCCTAACCCCTAACCCTAACCCTAACCCAACTCTAACCCTAACACCAAACGTAACCCTAACCCTAACCCTAACCCTAACACCAACCCTAACCCTAACCCTAACCCTAACCCTAAACCCTAACCCTAACCCTAACCCTAACCCTAACCCTAACCCTAACAAGGGCAAGGTGTACTGGTCAGCGACGGGCAAGTTCAAGGCCTCGGACTAGAGGCAGGCATGTGCGTTGGTCTAGGGCCCGAGCTAGGGCTAGTGGGAGCGGTACGCGTATTGCTGGGGTAGGCATAGGGCAAGGGGTGGGTGTCGAGGTTCACCTCGGAGTAGGCTTAGGGCCAGGAGTGGGAATTGTGGCTAAGGTTAGGGATGGGGGTGGACCTATGGGTAGGGGGATCTGTAGGGCCAGGGGTAGTGGTAGGACCAGAGGTTGTGCTAGGCGTAGTACTAGGGCGAGGGGTCGTGCTCGGGGTAGGGTTAGGTGAAGGGCTAGTGGTTGGCAGAGGCCAACGAGCAGTGTTAGGTTTAGGGCTCATGTTATGCCTAGGACGAGTGGTAATGTTAGGGGTTAGACGAGGGCTAGGGGTAGGTGTCACGGGAGGGCTCCGGGTAGTCCTAGGACTCCGAACAGGTGTAGGGCTGGATTAGTGTGCGGCTAAGGGTGGGTCCTGGGTGATTTCGTAGGACACGGGTTAGTGCTCTGGCTAACGGTAGGGCAAGGTGTACTGGTCGGCGACGGGCAAGTGCTAGGCCTCGGATTAGAGTGAGCACTGGGCGTTGGTCTATGGCTCGAGGTAGGGCTAGTGGGAGCTGTAGGCGTAACGCTGGGGTAGGCAAAGGGCAAGGGGTGGGTGTCGGGGTAAACCTCGGAGTAGGCCTAGGACAAGGAGTGGGAGCTGTGGCTAGAGGTAGGGATGGAGGTGGGCCTATGGGTAGGGAGAGCTGTAGGGCCAGGGGTAGGGGTAGGACCAGAGGTAGTGCTAGGTGTAGGCCTAGGGTGAGGGGTAGTGCTCGGGGTAACCTAACCCTAACCCTAACACTAACCCTAAGCCTAACACCTAACGCTAACCCTAACACTAACCCTAACCCTAACCCTAACCCTAACCCTTTCACCAACCCTAAACATAACACTAACCCTAAACACTAACCCTAACCCTAACACTAACCCTAACCCTAACACCAACCCTTACCCTAACCCTAACCTTAACCCTAACATCAACCCTAACCCTAACCGTAACCCTAAACCCTAACCCTAACCCTAACCCTAACCCTAACAAGGGAAAGGTGTACTGGTCAGCGACGGGCAAGTTCTAGGCCTTGGACTAGAGGGAGACATGGGCGTTGGTCTAGGGCCCGAGCTAGGGCTAGTGGGAGCGGTACGCGTATCGCTGGGGTAGGCATAGGGCAAGGGTTGGGTGTCGAGGTACACCTCGGAGTTGGCTTAGGGCCAGGAGTGGGAATTGTGGCTAGGGGTAGGGATGGGGGTGGACCTATGGGTAGAGGGATCTGTAGGGCCAGGGGTAGTGGTAGGACCAGAGGTAGTGCTAGGCGTAGGCCTAGGGCGAGGGGTCGTGCTCGGGGTAGGGTTAGGTGAAGGGCTAGTGGTTGGCAGAGGCCAACGAGCAGTGTTAGGTTTAGGGCTCATGTTATGCCTAGGACGAGTGGTATTGGTAGGGGTTAGACGAGGGCTAGGGGTAGGTGTCACGGGAGGGCTCCGGGTAGTCCTATGACTCGGAACAGGTGTAGGGCTGGATTAGTGTGCGGTAAGTGTGGGTCCAGGGTGATTTCGTAGGACACGGGTTAGTGCTCTGGCTAACTGTAGGGCAAGGTGTACTGGTCGGCGACGGGCAAGTGCTAGGCCTCGGACTAGAGTGAGCACTGGGCGTTGGTCTAGGGCCCGAGGTAGGGCTAGTTGGAGAGGTAGGCGTTGCGCTGGGGTAGGCAAAGGGCAAGGGGTGGGTGTCGGGGTAAACCTCGGAGTAGGCCTAGGACAAGGAGTGGGAGCTGTGGCTAGGAGTAGGGATGGAGGTGGGCCTATGGGTAGGGAAACCTGTAGGGCCAGGGGTAGGGGTAGAACCAGAGGTAGTGCTAGGCGTAGGCCTAGGGCGAGGGGTAGTGCTAGGGGTAACCTATCCCTAACCCTAACCCTAACCCTAACCCTAACCCTAACACAATCCCAACCCGAACCCTAACCCTAACCCTAACCCTAACACCAACCCTAACCCTAACCCTAACCCTAACCCTAACCCTAAACCTAACCCAACGCTAACCGTTACCCTAACCCTAACCCTAACCCCTAACCCTAACCCTAACCCTAACCCTAACCCTAAGCCTAACACCAACCCTAACCCTAACCATAACCCTAAACCTAACCCTAACCCTAACCCTAACCCTCACACCAACCCTAATCCTAACCCTAACCCTAACCCTAACACCTAACCCTAACCCTAACCCTAACCCTAACCTACCACTAACCCTAACCCTAACCCTAACCCTAACACCAACCCTAACCCTAACACTAAACCCTAACCCTAACCCTAACACTAACCCTAACCCTAACCCCAACCCTAACCCTCACAAGGGCAAGGTGTACTGGTCAGAGACGGGCAAGTTCTAGGCCTCGGACTAGAGGTAGCCATGTGCGTTGGTCTAGGGAACGAGCTAGGGCTAATGGGAGAAGTAGGCGTAGCGCTGGGGTGGGCATAGAGCAAGGGGTGGGTGTCGAGGTGAACCTCGGAGTAGGCCTAGGGCCAGGAGTGGGAGCTGTGGCAAGGGGTAGGGATGGGGGTGGGCCTATGGGTAGGGGGAGCTGTAAGGCCAGGGGTAGGAGTAGGATCAGAGGTTGTGCTAGGCGTAGGCCTAGGGCGAGTGGTAGTGCTCGGGGTAACCTAACACTAACCCTAACCCTAACCCTAACCCTGACCCCTAACCCTAACCCTAACCCTAACTCTAACTCTAACACCAAACCTAACCCTAACCCTAACCCTAACCCTAACACCAACCCTAACCCTAACCCTAACCCTAAACCCTAACCCTAACCCTAACCCTAACCCTAACAAGGGCAAGGTGTACTGGTCAGCGACGGGCAAGTTCTAGGCCTAGGACTAGAGGCAGGCATGTGCGTTGGTCTAGGGCCCGAGCTAGGGCTAGTGGGAGCGGTACGCGTATTGCTGGGGTAGGCATAGGGCAAGGGTTGGGTGTCGAGGTACACCTCGGAGTAGGCTTAGGGCCAGGAGAGGGAATTGTGGCTAGGGGTATGGATGGGGGTGGACCTATGGGTAGGGGGATCTGTAGGGCCAGGGGTAGTGGTAGGACCAGAGGTTGTGCTAGGCATAGGCCTAGGGCGAGGGGTCGTGCTCGGGGTAGGGTTAGGTGAAGGGCTAGTGGTTGGCAGAGGCCAACGAGCAGTGTTAGATTTAGGGCTCATGTTATGCTTAGGACGAGTGGTAGTGGTAGGGGTTAGACGAGGGCTAGGGGTAGGTGTCATGGGAGGGCTCCGGGTAGTCCTAGGACTCGGAACAGGTGTAGGGCTGGATTAGTGTGCGGCTAAGGGTGGGTCCAGGGTGATTTCGTAGGACACGGGTTAGTGCTCTGGCTAACGGTAGGGCAAGGTGTACTGGTCGGCGACGGGCAAGTGCTAGGCCTCGGACTAGAGTGAGCACTGGGCGTTGGTCTAGGGCCCGAGGTAGGGCTAGTGGGAGAGGTAGGCGTTGCGCTGGTGTAGGCAAAGGGCAAGGGGTGGATGTCGGGGTAAACCTCGGAGTAGGCCTAGGACAAGGAGTGGGAGCTGTGGCTAGGAGTAGGGATGGAGGTGGGCCTATGGGTAGGGAAAGCTGTAGGGCCAGGGGTAGGTGTAGGACCAGAGGTAGTGCTAGGCGTAGGCCTAAAGCGAGGGGTAGTGCTAGGGGTAACCTATCCCTAACCCTAACCCAAACCCACCCTAACCCTAACACCAACCCCAACCCGAACCCTAACCCTAACACTAACCCTAACCCTAACACCAACCCTAACCTTAACCCTAACCCTTACCCTAACCCTAACCCTAAACCTAACCCTAACGCTAACCCTAACGCTAACCCTAACCCTAACCCCTAACCCTAACCCTAACCCTAACCCTAACACCAACCCTAACACTAACCCTAACCCTAACCCTAACACCAACCCTAATCCTAAACCTAACCCTAAACCCTAACCCTAGCCCTAACCCTAACCCTAACCCTAACCCCTAACCCTAACACTAACCCTAACCCTAACCCTAACACCAACCCCAACCCGAACCCTAACCCTAACCCTAACACCAACCCTAACCCTAACCCTAAACCTAACCCTAACCCTAACACAAACCCCAACCCGAACCCTAACCCTAACCCTAACCCTAACACCAACCCTAACCCTAACCCTAACCCTAACCCTAACCCTAACCCTAACACCAACCCCCACCCGAACCCTAACACAAAGCCTAACCCTAACACCAATTCTAACCCTAACCCTAACCCTAACCCTAACCCTAAACCTAACCCTAACGCTAACCCTAACCCTAACCCTAACCCTAACCCTAACCCATAACCCTAACCCTAACACCAACCCTAACCCTAACCATAACCCTAACCCTAACACCAACCCTAACCCTAACCCTAACCCTAAACCCTAACCCTAACCCTAACCCTAACCCTAACACCAACCCCAACCCTAACCCTAACCCTAACCCTAACCCTAACACCAACCCTAACCCTAACCCTAACCCTAACACCAACCCCAAACCGAACCCTAACCCTAACCCTAACCCTAACACCAACCCTAACCCTAACCCTAACCCTAACCCTAACCCTAACCCTAAACCTAACCCTAACGCTAACCCTTACCCTAACCCTAACCCAACCCCTAACCCTAACCCTAACCCTAACCCTAACACCAACCCTAACCCTAACCATAACCCTAACCCTAACACCAAACCTAAACCTAACCCTAAACCCTAACCCTAACCCTAACCCTAACCCTAACCCTAAACCTAACCCTAACCCTAACCCTAACCCTAACCCTAACACCAACCCTAACCCTAACCCTAACCCTAACCCCTAACCCTAACCCTAACCCTAACCTACCACTAACCCTAACCCTAACCCTAACCCTAACACCAACCCTAACCCTAACCCTCACACTAAACCCTAACCCTAACCCTAACACTAACCCTAACCCTAACCCCAACCCTAACCCTAACAAGGGCAAGGTGTACTGGTCAGAGACGGGCAAGTTCTAGGCCTCGGACTAGAGGTAGCCATGTGCGTTGGTCTAGGGCACGAGCTAGGGCTAATGGGAGAAGTAGGCGTAGAGCTGGGGTGGGCATAGAGCAAGGGGTGGGTGTCGAGGTGAACCTCGGAGTAGGCCTAGGGCCATTAGTGGGAGCTGTGGCAAAAGGTAGGGATGGGGGTGGGCCTATGGGTAGGGGGAGCTGTAGGGCCAGGGGTAGTGATAGGACCAGAGGTAGTGCTAGGCGTAGGCCTAGGGCGATGGGTCGTGCTCGGGGTAGGGTTAGATGCAGGGCTAGTGGTTGGCAGAGGCCAACAAGCAGTGTTAGGGTTAGGGCTCATGTTAGGCCTAGGACGAGTGGTAGTGGTAGAGGTTAGCCGAGGGCTAGGGGTAGGTGTCACGGCAGTGCTCCGGGTAGTCCTAGGACTCGGAACAGGTGTAGGGCTGTATTAGGGTGTGGTAAGGGTGGGTCCAGTGTGAATTCGTAGGACACGGGTTAGTGCTCTGGCTAACGGTAGGGCAAGGTGTACTGGTCGGCGACGGGCAAGTGGTAGGCCTCGGACTAGAGTGAGCACTGGGCGTTGGTCTAGGGCCCGAGGTAGGGCTAGTGGGAGAGTTAGGCGTAGCGCTGGGGTAGGCAAATGGCAAGGGGTGGGTGTCGGGGTAAACCTCGGAGTAGGCCTAGGACAAGGATTGGGAGATGTGGCTAGGGGTAGGGATGGAGGTGGGCCTATGGGTAGGGGGAGCTGTAGGGCCAGGGGTAGGAGTAGGATCAGAGGTAGTGCTAGGCGTAGGCCTAGGGCGAGGGGTAGTGCTCGGGGTAACTTAACACTAACCCTAACCCTAACCCTAACCCTAACCCTAACCCTAACCCTAACCCTAACCAATTCTAACCCTAACCCTAACCCTAACCCTAACCCTAACCCTAAACCTAACCCTAACGCTAACCCTAACCTTAACCCTAACCCATAACCCTAACCCTAACACCAA
>NC_138046.1:39886834-39891834 GCF_964194185.1 Rhinolophus hipposideros
AAAGGGCAAGGGGTGGGTGTCGGGGTAAACCTCGGAGTAGGCCTAGGACAAGGAGTGGGAGCTGTGGCTAGAGGTAGGGATGGAGGTGGGCCTATGGGTAGGGAGAGCTGTAGGGCCAGGGGTAGGGGTAGGACCAGAGGTAGTGCTAGGTGTAGGCCTAGGGTGAGGGGTAGTGCTCGGGGTAACCTAACCCTAACCCTAACACTAACCCTAAGCCTAACACCTAACGCTAACCCTAACACTAACCCTAACCCTAACCCTAACCCTAACCCTTTCACCAACCCTAAACATAACACTAACCCTAAACACTAACCCTAACCCTAACACTAACCCTAACCCTAACACCAACCCTTACCCTAACGCTAACCTTAACCCTAACATCAACCCTAACCCTAACCGTAACCCTAAACCCTAACCCTAACCCTAACCCTAACCCTAACAAGGGAAAGGTGTACTGGTCAGCGACGGGCAAGTTCTAGGCCTTGGACTAGAGGGAGACATGGGCGTTGGTCTAGGGCCCGAGCTAGGGCTAGTGGGAGCGGTACGCGTATCGCTGGGGTAGGCATAGGGCAAGGGTTGGGTGTCGAGGTACACCTCGGAGTTGGCTTAGGGAGTGGGAATTGTGGCTAGGGGTAGGGATGGGGGTGGACCTATGGGTAGAGGGATCTGTAGGGCCAGGGGTAGTGGTAGGACCAGAGGTAGTGCTAGGCGTAGGCCTAGGGCGAGGGGTCGTGCTCGGGGTAGGGTTAGGTGAAGGGCTAGTGGTTGGCAGAGGCCAACGAGCAGTGTTAGGTTTAGGGCTCATGTTATGCCTAGGACGAGTGGTATTGGTAGGGGTTAGACGAGGGCTAGGGGTAGGTGTCACGGGAGGGCTCCGGGTAGTCCTATGACTCGGAACAGGTGTAGGGCTGGATTAGTGTGCGGTAAGTGTGGGTCCAGGGTGATTTCGTAGGACACGGGTTAGTGCTCTGGCTAACTGTAGGGCAAGGTGTACTGGTCGGCGACGGGAAAGTGCTAGGACTCGGACTAGAGTGAGCACTGGGCGTTGGTCTAGGGCCCGAGGTAGGGCTAGTTGGAGAGGTAGGCGTTGCGCTGGGGTAGGCAAAGGGCAAGGGGTGGGTGTCGGGGTAAACCTCGGAGTAGGCCTAGGACAAGGAGTGGGAGCTGTGGCTAGGAGTAGGGATGGAGGTGGGCCTATGGGTAGGGAAACCTGTAGGGCCAGGGGTAGGGGTAGGACCAGAGGTAGTGCTAGGTGTAGGCCTAGGGCGAGGGGTAGTGCTAGGGGTAACCTATCCCTAACCCTAACCCTAACCCTAACCCTAACCCTAACCCTAACACAATCCCAACCCGAACCCTAACCCTAACCCTAACCCTAACACCAACCCTAACCCTAACCCTAACCCTAACCCTAACCCTAAACCTAACCCAACGCTAACCGTTACCCTAACCCTAATCCCTAACCCTAACCCTAACCCTAACCCTAAGCCTAACACCAACCCTAACCCTAACCATAAACCTAAACCTAACCCTAACCCTAACCCTAACCCTCACACCAACCCTAATCCTAACCCTAACCCTAACCCTAACACCTAACCCTAACCCTAACCCTAACCTACCACTAACCCTAACCCTAACCCTAACCCTAACACCAACCCTAACCCTAACCCTAACACTAAACCCTAACCCTAACCCTAACACTAACCCTAACCCTAACCCCAACCCTAACCCTCACAAGGTCAAGGTGTACTGGTCAGAGACGGGCAAGTTCTAGGCCTCGGACTAGAGGTAGCCATGTGCGTTGGTCTAGGGAACGAGCTAGGGCTAATGGGAGAAGTAGGCGTAGCGCTGGGGTGGGCATAGAGCAAGGGGTGGGTGTCGAGGTGAACCTCGGAGTAGGCCTAGGGCCAGGAGTGGGAGCTGTGGCAAGGGGTAGGGATGGGGGTGGGCCTATGGGTAGGGGGAGCTGTAAGGCCAGGGGTAGGAGTAGGATCAGAGGTAGTGCTAGGCGTAGGCCTAGGGCGAGGGGTAGTGCTCGGGGTAACCTAACACTAACCCTAACCCTAACCCTGACCCCTAACCCTAACCCTAACCCTAACTCTAACTCTAACACCAAACCTAACCCTAACCCTAACCCTAACCCTAACACCAACCCTAACCCTAACCCTAACCCTAAACCCTAACCCTAACCCTAACCCTAACCCTAACCCTAACAAGGGCAAGGTGTACTGGTCAGCGACGGGCAAGTTCTAGGCCTAGGACTAGAGGCAGGCATGTGCGTTGGTCTAGGGCCCGAGCTAGGGCTAGTTGGAGCGGTACGCGTATTGCTGGGGTAGGCATAGGGCAAGGGTTGGGTGTCGAGGTACACCTCGGAGTAGGCTTAGGGCCAGGAGAGGGAATTGTGGCTAGGGGTAAAGATGGGGGTGGACCTATGGGTAGGGGGATCTGTAGGGCCAGGGGTAGTGGTAGGACCAGAGGTTGTGCTAGGCATAGGCCTAGGGCGATGGGTCGTGCTCGGGGTAGGGTTAGGTGAAGGGCTAGTGGTTGGCAGAGGCCAACGAGCAGTGTTAGATTTAGGGCTCATGTTATGCTTAGGACGAGTGGTAGTGGTAGGGGTTAGACGAGGGCTAGGGGTAGGTGTCACGGGAGGGCTCCGGGTAGTCCTAGGACTCGGAACAGGTGTAGGGCTGGATTAGTGTGCGGCTAAGGGTGGGTCCAGGGTGATTTCGTAGGACACGGGTTAGTGCTCTGGCTAACTGTAGGGCAAGGTGTACAGGTCGGCGACGGGCAAGTGCTAGGCCTCGGACTAGAGTGAGCACTGGGCGTTGGTCTCGGGCCCGAGGTAGGGCTAGTGGGAGAGGTAGGCGTTGCGCTGGTGTAGGCAAAGGGCAAGGGGTGGATGTCGGGGTAAACCTCGGAGTAGGCCTAGGACAAGGAGTGGGAGCTGTGGCTAGGAGTAGGGATGGAGGTGGGCCTATGGGTAGGGAAAGCTGTAGGGCCAGGGGTAGGTGTAGGACCAGAGGTAGTGCTAGGCGTAGGCCTAAAGCGAGGGGTAGTGCTAGGGGTAACCTATCCCTAACCCTAACCCAAACCCACCCTAACCCTAACACCAACCCCAACCCGAACCCTAACCCTAACACTAACCCTAACCCTAACACCAACCCTAACCTTAACCCTAACCCTTACCCTAACCCTAACCCTAAACCTAACCCTAACGCTAACCCTAACGCTAACCCTAACACCAACCCTAACCCTAACCCTAACCCTAAACCCTAACCCTAACCCTAACCCTAACCCTAACACCAACCCCAACCCTAACCCTAACCCTAACCCTAACCCTAACACCAACCCTAACCCTAACCCTAACCCTAACACCAACCCCAACCCGAACCCTAACCCTAACCCTAACCCTAACACCAACCCTAACCCTAACCCTAACCCTAACCCTAACCCTAACCCTAAACCTAACCCTAATTCTAACCCTTACCCTAACCCTAACCCAACCCCTAACCCTAACCCTAACCCTAACCCTAACACCAACCCTAACCCTAACCATAACCCTAACCCTAACACCAAACCTAAACCTAACCCTAAACCCTAACCCTAACCCTAACCCTAACCCTAACCCTAAACCTAACCCCAACCCTAACCCTAACCCTAACCCTAACACCAACCCTAACCCTAACCCTAACCCTAACCCCTAACCCTAACCTTAACCCTAACCTACCACTAACCCTAACCCTAACCCTAACCCTAACACCAACCCTAACCCTAACCCTCACACTAAACCCTAACCCTAACCCTAACACTAACCCTAACCCTAACCCCAACCCTAACCCTAACAAGGGCAAGGTGTACTGGTCAGAGACGGGCAAGTTCTAGGCCTCGGACTAGAGGTAGCCATGTGCGTTGGTCTAGGGCACGAGCTAGGGCTAATGGGAGAAGTAGGCGTAGAGCTGGGGTGGGCATAGAGCAAGGGGTGGGTGTCGAGGTGAACCTCGGAGTAGGCCTAGGGCCAGGAGTGGTAGCTGTGGCAAAAGGTAGGGATGGGGGTGGGCCTATGGGTAGGGGGAGCTGTAGGGCCAGGGGTAGTGATAGGACCAGAGGTAGTGCTAGGCGTAGGCCTAGGGCGATGGGTCGTGCTCGGGGTAGGGTTAGATGCAGGGCTAGTGGTTGGCAGAGGCCAACAAGCAGTGTTAGGGTTAGGGCTCATGTTAGGCCTAGGACGAGTGGTAGTGGTAGAGGTTAGCCGAGGGCTAGGGGTAGGTGTCACGGCAGTGCTCCGGGTAGTCCTAGGACTCGGAACAGGTGTAGGGCTGTATTAGGGTGTGGTAAGGGTGGGTCCAGTGTGAATTCGTAGGACACGGGTTAGTGCTCTGGCTAACGGTAGGGCAAGGTGTACTGGTCGGCGACGGGCAAGTGGTAGGCCTCGGACTAGAGTGAGCACTGGGCGTTGGTCTAGGGCCCGAGGTAGGGCTAGTGGGAGAGTTAGGCGTAGCGCTGGGGTAGGCAAATGGCAAGGGGTGGGTGTCGGGGTAAACCTCGGAGTAGGCCTAGGACAAGGATTGGGAGATGTGACTAGGGGTAGGGATGGAGGTGGGCCTATGGGTAGGGGGAGCTGTAGGGCCAGGGGTAGGAGTAGGATCAGAGGTAGTGCTAGGCGTAGGCCTAGGGCGAGGGGTAGTGCTCGGGGTAACTTAACACTAACCCTAACCCTAACCCTAACCCTAACCCTAACCCTAACCAATTCTAACCCTAACCCTAACCCTAACCCTAAACCTAACCCTAAACCTAACCCTAACGCTAACCCTAACCCTAACCCTAACCCATAACCCTAACCCTAACACCAACCCTAACCCTAACCATAACCCTAACCCTAACACCAACCCTAACCCTAACCCTAACCCTAAACCCTAACCCTAACACCCTAACCCTAACTCCAACCCCAACCCTAACCCTAACCCTAACCCTAACCCTAACACCAACCCTAATCCTAACCCTAA
>NC_138046.1:39901834-39909334 GCF_964194185.1 Rhinolophus hipposideros
CTAACCCTAACCCTAACCTACCACTAACCCTAACCCTAACCCTAACCCTAACCCTAACCCTAACACCAACCCTAACCCTAACCCTCACACTAAACCCTAACCGTAATCCTAACACTAACCCTAACCCTAACCCCAACCCTAACCCTAACACGGGCAAGGTGTACTGGTCAGAGACGGGCAAGTTCTAGGCCTCGGACTAGAGGTAGCCATGTGCGTTGTTCTAGGGCACGAGCTAGGGCTAATGGGAGAAGTAGGCGTAGAGCTGGGGTGGGCATAGAGCAAGGGGTGGGTGTCGAGGTGAACCTCGGAGTAGGCCTAGGGCCAGGAGTGGGAGCTGTGGCAAAAGGTAGGGATGGGGGTGGGCCTATGGGTAGGGGGAGCTGTAGGGCCAGGGGTAGTGATAGGACCAGAGGTAGTGCTAGGCGTAGGCCTAGGGCGATGGGTCGTGCTCGGGGTAGGGTTAGATGCAGGGCTAGTGGTTGGCAGAGGCCAACGAGCAGTGTTAGGGTTAGGGCTCATTTTAGGCCTAGGACGAGTGGTAGTGGTAGAGGTTAGCCGAGGGCTAGGGGTAGGTGTCACGGCAGTGCTCCGGGTAGTCCTAGGACTCGGAACAGGTGTAGGGCTGTATTAGGGTGTGGTAAGGGTGGGTCCAGTGTGAATTCGTAGGACACGGGTTAGTGCTCTGGCTAACGGTAGGGCAAGGTGTACTGGTCGGCGACGGGCAAGTGGTAGGCCTCGGACTAGAGTGAGCACTGGGCGTTGGTCTAGCGCCCGAGGTAGGGCTAGTGGGAGAGTTAGGCGTAGCGCTGGGGTAGGCAAATGGCAAGGGGTGGGTTTCGGGGTAAACCTCGGAGTAGGCCTAGGACAAGGATTGGGAGATGTGGCTAGGGGTAGGGATGGAGGTGGGCCTATGGGTAGGGGGAGCTGTAGGGCCAGGGGTAGGAGTAGGATCAGAGGTAGTGCTAGGCGTAGGCCTAGGGCGAGGGGTAGTGCTCGGGGTAACTTAACACTAACCCTAACCCTAACCCTAACCCTAACCCCTAACCCTAACCCTAACCCTAACTCTAACCCTAACACCAAACCTAACCCTAACCCTAACCCTAACCCTAATCCTAACCCTAACTCCTAACCCTAACCCTAACACTAACCCTAACACTAACCCTAACCCTAAACCTTTCACCAACCCTAAACCTAACACTAATCGTAAACCCTAACCCTAACCCTAACACTAACCCTAACCCTAACACCAACCCTAACCTTAACCGTAAACCTTACCCTAACCCTAACCCTAAACCTAACCCTAACGCTAACCCTAAAGCTAACCCTAACCCTAACCCCTAACCCTAACCCTAACCCTAACACCAACCCTAACCCTAACCCTAACCCTAACCCTAACACCAACCCTAACCCTAACCCTAACCCTAAACCCTAACCCTAGCCCTAACCCTAACCCTAACCCTAACCGCTAACCCTAACCCTAACCCTAACCCTAACACCAACCCCAACCCGAAACCTAACCCTAACCCTAACACCAACCCTAACCCTAACCCTAACCCTAACCCTAACACAAACCCCAACCCGAACCCTAACCCTAACCCTAACCCTAACACCAACCCTAACCCTAACCCTAACCCTAACCCTAACCCTAACCCTAACCCTAACCCTAACACCAACCCCAACCCGAACCCTAACCGAAACCCTAACCCTAACACCAATTCTAACCCTAACCCTAACCCTAACCCTAACCCTAACACCAACCCCAACCCCAACCCCAACCCTAACCCTAACCCTAACCCTAACACCAACTCTAACCATAACCCTAACCCTAACACTAACCCTAACCCTAACCCTAACCCTAACCCTAACCTACCACTAACACTAACCCTAACACTAACCCTAACCCTAACACCAACCCTAACCCTAACCCTAACCCTAAACCCTAACCCTAACCCTAACCCTAACCCTAACCCTAATTCTAACCCCAACCCTAACCCTAACAAGGGCAAGGTGTACTGGTCAGCGACGGGCAAGTTCTAGGCCTCGGACTAGAGGTAGCCATGTGCGTTGGTCTAGGGCACGAGCTAGGGCTAATGGGAGAAGTAGGCGTAGCGCTGGGGTGGGCATAGAGCAAGTGGTGGGTGTCGAGGTGAACCTCGGAGTATGCCTAGGGCCAGGAGTGGGAGCTGTGGCAAGGGGTAGGGATGGGGGTGGGCCTATGGGTAGGGGGAGCTGTAGGGCCAGGGGTAGTGATAGGACCAGAGGTAGTGCTAGGCGTAGGCCTAGGGCGATGGGTCGTGCTCGGGGTAGGGTTAGGTGAAGGGCTAGTGGTTGGCATAGGCCAACGAGCAGTGTTAGGGTTAGGGCTCATGTTAGGCCTAGGACGAGTGGTAGTGGTAGGGGTTAGCCGAGGGCTAGGGGTAGGTGTCACCGCAGCGCTCCGGGTAGTCCGAGGACTCGGAACAGGTGTAGGGCTGGATTAGGGTGCGGTAAGGGTGGGTCCAGGGTGATTTCGTAGTACACGGGTTAGTGCTCTGGCTAACTGTAGGGCAAGGTGTACTGGTCGGCGACGGGCAAGTGCTAGGCCTCGGACTAGAGTGAGCACTGGGCGTTGGTCTAGGGCCCGAGGTAGGGCTAGTGGGAGAGGTAGGCGTAGCGCTGGGGTAGGCAAAGGGCAAGTGGTGGGTGTCGGTTTAAACCTCGGAGTAGGCCTAGGACAAGGAGTGGGAGCTGTGGCTAGGAGTAGGGATGGAGGTGGGCCTATGGGTAGGGAAAGCTGTAGGGCCAGGGGTAGGGGTAGGACCAGAGGTAAGGCTAGGCGTAGGCCTAGGGCGAGGGGTAGTGCTAGGGGTAAACTATCCCTAACCATAACCCTAACCCTAACCCTAACCCTAAACCTAACCCTAAACCTAACCCTAACACCAACCCCAACCCGAACCCTAACCCTAACCCTAACACCAACCCTAACCCTAACCCTAACCCTAACCCTAACCCTAAACCTAACCCTAACGCTAACTCTAACCCTAACCCTAACCCTAAGCCCTAACCCTAACCCTAACCCTAAGCCTAACACCAACCCTAACCCTAACCCTTACCCTAACCCCTAACCCTAACCCTAACCCTAACACTAAACCTAACCCTAACCCTAACCCTAACCCTAACCCTAAACCTAACCCTAACCCTAACCCTAACCCTAACCCTAACCCCTAACCCTAACCCTAACCCTAACCCTAACACCAACCCTAACCCTAACCATAACCCTAACCCTAACACCAACCCTAACCCTAACCCTAACCCTAACCCTAACCTACCATTAACCCTAACCCTAACACTAACCCTAACCCTAACACCAACCCTAACCCTAACCCTAAACCCTAACCCTAACCCTAACCCTAACCCTAACCCTAACCCCAACCCTAACCCTAACAAGGGCAAGGTGTACTGGTCAGCGACGGGCAAGTTCTAGGCCTCGGACTAGAGGTAGCCATGTGCGTTGGTCTAGGGCACGAGCTAGGGCTAATGGGAGAAGTTGGCGTAGCGCTGGGGTGGGCATAGAGCAAGGGGTGGGTGTCGAGGTGAACCTCGGAGTAGGCCTAGGGCCAGGAGTGGGAGCTGTGGCAAGGGGTAGGGATGGGGGTGGGCCTATGGGTAGGGGGAGCTGTAGGGCCAGGGGTAGTGATAGGAACAGAGGTAGTGCTAGGCGTAGGCCTAGGGCGATGGGTCGTGCTCGGAGTAGGGTTAGGTGAAGGGCTAGTGGTTGGCATAGGCCAACGAGCAGTGTTAGGGTTAGGGCTCATGTTAGGCCTAGGACGAGTGGTAGTGGTAGGGTTTAGCCGAGGGCTAGGGGTAGGTGTCACCGCAGGGCTCCGGGTAGTCCTAGGACTCGGAACAGGTGTAGGGCTGGATTAGGGTGTGGTAAGGGTGGGTCCAGGGTGATTTCGTAGGACACGGCTTAGTGCTGTGTCTAACGGTAGGGCAAGGTGTACTGGTCGGCGACGGGCAAGTGGTAGGCCTCGGACTAGAGTGAGCACTGTGCGTTGGTCTAAGGCCCGAGGTAGGGCTAGTGGGAGATTTAGCGTAGCGCTGGGGTAGGCAAATGGCAAGGGGTGGGTGTCGGGGTAAACCTCGTAGTAGGCCTAGGACAAGGAGTTGGAGATGTGGCTAGGGGTAGGGATGGAGGTGGGCCTATGGGTAGGGGGAGCTGTAGGGCCAGGGGTAGTGGTAGGATCAGAGGTAGTGCTAGGTGTAGGCCTAGGGCGAGGGGTAGTGCTCGGGGTAACCTAACACTAACCCTAACCGTAACCCTAACACTAACCCCTAACCCTAACACTAACCCAACTCTAACCCTAACACCAAACCTAACCCTAACCCTAACCCTAACCCTAACACCAACCCTAACCCTAACCCTAACCCTAAACCCTAACCCTAACCCTAACCCTAACCCTAACCCTAACCCTAACCCTAACCCTAACAAGGGCAAGGTGTACTGGTCAGCGACGGGCAAGTTCAAGGCCTCGGACTAGAGGCAGGCATGTGCGTTGGTCTAGGGCCCGAGCTAGGGCTAGTGGGAGCGGTACGCGTATTGCTGGGGTAGGCATAGGGCAAGGGGTGGGTGTCGTGGTTCACCTCAGAGTAGGCTTAGGGCCAGGAGTGGGAATTGTGGCTAGGGGTAGGGATGGGGGTGGACCTATGGGTAGGGGGATCTGTAGGGCCAGGGGTAGTGGTAGGACCAGAGGTTGTGCTAGGCGTAGGACTAGGGCGAGGGGTCATGCTCGGGGTAGGGTTAGGTGAAGGGCTAGTGGTTGGCAGAGGCCAACGAGCAGTGTTAGGTTTAGGGCTCATGTTATGCCTAGGACGAGTGGTAATGGTAGGGGTTAGACGAGGGCTAGGGGTAGGTGTCACGGGAGGGCTACGGGTAGTCCTAGGACTCGGAACAGGTGTAGGGCTGGATTAGTGTGCGGCTAAGGGTGGGTCCAGGGTGATTTCGTAGGACACGGGTTAGTGCTCTGGCTAACGGTAGGGCAAGGTGTACTGGTCGGCGACGGGCAAGTGCTAGGCCTCGGATTAGAGTGAGCACTGGGCGTTGGTCTATGGCTCGAGGTAGGGCTAGTGGGAGCTGTAGGCGTAGCGCTCGGGTAGGCAAAGGGCAAGGGGTGGGTGTCGGGGTAAACCTCGGAGTAGGCCTAGGACAAGGAGTGGGAGCTGTGGCTAGAGGTAGGGATGGAGGTGGGCCTATGGGTAGGGAGAGCTGTAGGGCCAGGGGAAGGGGTAGGACCAGAGGTAGTGCTAGGTGTAGGCCTAGGGCGAGGGGTAGTGCTCGGGGTAACCTAACCCTAACCCTTACACTAACCCTAAGCCTAACACCTAACGCTAACCCTAACACTAACCCTAACCCTAACCCTAACCCTAACCCTTTCACCAACCCTAAACATAACACTAACCCTAAACACTAACCCTAACCCTAACACTAACTCTAACCCTAACACCAACCCTTACCCTAACCCTAACCTTAACCCTAACATCAACCCTAACCCTAACCGTAACCCTAAACCCTAACCCTAACCCTAACCCTAACCCTAACAAGGGAAAGGTGTACTGGTCAGCGACGGGCAAGTTTTAGGCCTTGGACTAGAGGGAGACATGGGCGTTGGTCTAGGGCCCGAGCTAGGGCTAGTGGGAGCGGTACGCGTATCGCTGGGGTAGGCATAGGGCAAGGGTTGGGTGTCGAGGTACACCTCGGAGTTGGCTTAGGGCCAGGAGTGGGAATTGTGGCTAGGGGTAGGGATGGGGGTGGACCTATGGGTAGAGGGATCTGTAGGGCCAGGGGTAGTGGTAGGACCAGAGGTAGTGCTAGGCGTAGGCCTAGGGCGAGGGGTCGTGCTCGGGGTAGGGTTAGGTGAAGGGCTAGTGGTTGGCAGAGGCCAACGAGCAGTGTTAGGTTTAGGGCTCATGTTATGCCTAGGACGAGTGGTATAGGTAGGGGTTAGACGAGGGCTAGGGGTAGGTGTCACGGGAGGTCTCCGGGTAGTCCTGTGACTCGGAACAGGTGTAGGGCTGGATTAGTGTGCGGTAAGTGTGGGTCCAGGGTGATTTCGTAGGACACGGGTTAGTGCTCTGGCTAACTGTAGGGCAAGGTGTACTGGTCGGCGACGGGCAAGTGCTAGGCCTCGGACTAGAGTGAGCACTGGGCGTTGGTCTAGGGCCCGAGGTAGGGCTAGTTGGAGAGGTAGGCGTTGCGCTGGGGTAGGCAAAGGGCAAGGGGTGGGTGTCGGGGTAAACCTCGGAGTAGGCCTAGGACAAGGAGTGGGAGCTGTGGCTAGGAGTAGGGATGGAGGTGGACCTATGGGTAGGGAAAGCTGTAGGGCCAGGGGTCGGGTAGAACCAGAGGTAGTGCTAGGCGTAGGCCTAGGCCGAGGGGTAGTGCTAGGGGTAACCTATCCCTAACCCTAACCCTAACCCTAACCCTAACCCTAACACAATCCCAACCCGAACCCTAACCCTAACCCTAACCCTAACACCAACCCTAACCCTAACCCTAACCCTAACCCTAAACCTAACCCAACGCTAACCGTTACCCTAACCCTAACCCTAACCCCTAACCCTAACCCTAACCCTAACCCTAAGCCTAACACCAACCCTAACCCTAACCATAACCCTAAACCTAACCCTAACCCTAACCCTAACCCTCACACCAACCCTAATCCTAACCCTAACCCTAACCCTAACACCTAACCCTAACCCTAACCCTAACCCTAACCTACCACTAACCCTAACCCTAACCTTAACCCTAACACCAACCCTAACCCTAACCCTAACACTAAACCCTAACCCTTACCCTAACACTAACCCTAACCCTAACCCCAACCCTTACCCTCACAAGGGCAAGGTGTACTGGTCAGAGACGGGCAAGTTCTAGGCCACGGACTAGAGATAGCCATGTGCGTTGGTCTAGGGAACGAGCTAGGGCTAATGGGAGAAGTAGGCGTAGCGCTGGGGTGGGCATAGAGCAAGGGGTGGGTGTCGAGGTGAACCTCGGAGTAGGCCTAGGGCCAGGAGTGGGAGCTGTGGCAAGGGGTAGGGATGGGGGTGGGCCTATGGGTAGGGGGAGCTGTAAGGCCAGGGGTAGGAGTAGGATCAGAGGTAGTGCTAGGCGCAGGCCTAGGGCGAGGGGTAGTGCTCGGGGTAACCTAACACTAACCCTAACCCTAATCCTAACCCTGACCCCTAACCCTAACCCTAACCCTAACTCTAACTCTAACACCAAACCTAACCCTAACCCTAACCCTAACCCTAACACCCACCCTAACCCTAACCCTAACCCTAAACCCTAACCCTAACCCTAACCCTAACCCTAACAAGGGCAAGGTGTACTGGTCAGCGACGGGCAAGTTCTAGGCCTAGGACTAGAGGCAGGCATGTGCGTTGGTCTAGGGCCCGAGCTAGGGCTAGTGGGAGCGGTACGCGTATTGCTGGGGTAGGCATAGGGCAAGGGGTTGGTGTCGA